>NW_026117967.1:0-61501 GCF_001640805.2 Lates calcarifer
CAGGGCTTCTTCATTGAAACTTGTAGGGTGCGCTAGCAAACCATTTTGCCACACTCAATCCTCCATATCAGATATCAGTTTGCAGAGCTTATGATGCGTCTGCCTGGTTTCATGAGTTTTCAAGCATCCCTCAACAACAAAGTCTTGTTTCAAATTTTCTAATTTGTTACACTGCCAGGGTCAACACCATTCAACAAAACTCAAAGCTTCGCCATATGTCATGTGAAGACCTTTAGATGAGACTGACGATGATTTCGATCTGAGTAATTCTTTGGGAGGAGTTTGTAGAAAGTGGCAAAAGCTGCGCCAGAATTGCACAATAAATTCAAAATGGCTGACTTCCTGTTGGGTTTAGAATATTGCTCCAAGAGGCTTAATTGTAAGTTGTGTGATGACTACAGAATTTTGTAAATGTTGGTAAAATGAACAGAGAAGGCTACATCGTTGAATTTTGTAGGGGCGCTATTGAGCCATTTTGCAACGCCCATGCAAAAGGCCAATAACACACAAACATTTTCACCACTTTTGATGCATGTGCAATTTTCTGAGTTTCAGGCACCTTTAGCTCCTAAATATACTTTACATTTGTTAAGTATAATAAACACAGCAGTTTCAAAAGAGGGTCCTCGCACCAATTGTCCTTTGTCCTCCACTCAACAGTTGCATAGGGATTTATAAGAAAGAGAGGCTGACAGAGACATTATCCAGGACACTTTTCTGAGGATAAAGGGACATTCTTTTCACTGTGGGAATGGTCGCATTGCTTTGGTACATAAAACTCTGGAATATAGACTAAATACAGTTTGAGTAATTGATTTCAATACTGTTAGTGTTAGCTTTTAAAGTGGAACTCATGAAAGCTGTCACATTTTTTCTCAAGCATAATAAAAAGTGGCCAAAACATGAAGCTTGAAGTTAATTCTGTGTAGATTTTTCTCTGTGAAGCTGTTCCAGGAAACTGTCTTTCTTCCATGATTGTTTACTTTGTGAGAACTAAGATCCAGAAACTTTCTGTACAACCTCTCATTCCTGACACTTCAATCCCACAAGCTTATGTAACACAGCAGCAACATCCGCACTCAAGTGTATTTTTAGATTTTAAGAGTTAAAAAATATACAGAGAATCAAGCAAAGGAAAGCAGGGACCTTGTAGAGCAGCAGGCTCCCAGGGGATATCATGTGTCTGACTCGATGCTGGGGAGCAAGATGTACGGGTCAAAGGTCAATTCTCACAGGAAACAGAAGGAAGTGGTGTTTGTGTTCACATACTGTAACTCAGCTTTCAATACAATGGCCAAAACTTTGTGTACACCACTCAAATTAAGTTTTGACTAATCGTGACCCTTTTTGACACCTCTTCAGTGGTGGTTTATTCATAGGGGAATAAAGATCCTCAACAATCAAACAGGCTGTACAATGAGAGAACTAGGCAACTCTTTATAATATGGTACACAAAAATGTGAGTAGTTACGAAGGAAGGAGTGAGAGATAAATCAGGAATGATGTGATAATTAAGGACTTGATAAGTAGCTCCTGAATAACTCCTGAATCAAGGACTGAAATCACATGTATGCATTTCTTTTTATAGCAAAGAATAATGCAAATTTTGTTTTTAAACGTGTTAATAGATTTAGATTTATTTTTTATTTTTTATTATTAAAAGGAAGAACAGGGTCATTGGGGAAATATGTCAGCTGGTTGGAGGGGCATGCCAAAGTAAATGCTGCACTGTAACTTGTGCTGTAGCTGCATGTTGTGGACAGATGTGTAATAATGACCATGCCAGACTAACATTTGCAGGTACATTTATATGCTGTTTATTGTCTCACAGCTGAGCAGCTGATTGGTCCAGCCTAACACGTGTTCATGTTTGTAAGTTAGATGTCTATGTGGCTCATTGGGACTGTCAACAACATTCAAGATCTGAATGATTTTATCAAAATATGGTCTCTACCCGCACAGACAGAGGGAGTGCCATTATGAAGCCAAAAAATAGACATTATAAATATACATTTTCATAAATTTCTCTCCTTTGGTTTGTCATATTTCCTCAAAGGAGACAGGACAAGTGATTTCTAATACGTGAGCATATAATTAGTTAGTTAAGATCAATTTAAGAACATTAAATGAGGTTTATAATACAATAATATACAACAATACAATAATATGATGTCCAATGTCCGAATGAGTCTCCTGACACAGTCACAAATGTAAGCAGACAAAAACAATTCAGTCCTTCTTTCACATCTCGACAGTCAGATGATACAAAATGCAAGCAGTCAGGAATAATAAAAATGTCCATGAAGCAGAGAAAAACCTTCACCTCAGATTGATTTTAACCATGAGTTTGACAGTGAAGTATAATGAATAATGAAATGTCAGCTGTTTATAATGAAGTTAAAAACCGCTTTTTAAACTGTATGAACTTTTAAAACTTGTGTAGGTCTTTCAGTTCAGTTATACAGCAATGTGCAGGTGCATTACATGAACACCAACAATTACAGGCTAATTTAACTCAAGATTCAACACATGAAGTCCCATAAGTCCAAGGTTACAACTACTTTTAACTATTAATAGTGACTGTTGGAAAAGGGGACAGCTACAAATAAAATCCAAACAGTATTTATTAATTAACATGGAGCTGATGGCAGTGAACAAGTATAAACTTTTTCAGGTCATTACAAGGCTATCGACCCAGCTGATCTTTCTGACATAGACTCTTGTTCTTGTTTTGAAGGTGTGATTTTAAATGTTATGTTATTAGAGGACGGGGCTGTTAAGTTGCACTGGGTGACATGTTGATGCATGTACAGCCTCCATAGACCATTCCAGTCAGGGTCAGTGCTCCACGCAGCAGTAAGGACGTCTCCTTCACAGACATTACATTATATGTAATGTCCTGGATGTTTCTGCAGGAAGACCTGTGGAACCTGCACTTCACCAACATCCAGATGTCTGAGGAGATCCACACCACCCAGAACTGCATGAGTTTCCCATCAGCTGTGGAGATGCTACCAATCTGAATCTATTCCAATAAAATCCCCATATTGTCAATGCTACTACAGAATGAGATGTTGGATATCATTGCTCAGCACTAGTGGAAGGGTAATTTAAAAAAATAATAATTTTCTCATGTGTGACCTTCATTACAAAGACTTGCTGCCCGTAATGTGAACAGAGGAGTTCATGCAGAAGAAATGGTGATTCTGCCCGGCTGTGTCAAACTGTATCTGCCTTTTATTTTGCAGACCAAAATTAGTCTCATTCATACAGACATATGCATGGATTGCTCATACAATATGAAACACTGAGTGAAGAGGAAGGATTACATTTGTTTACTTCTGTGTGAAATATTTTCCAGATACTGAGGAGAGTTCAAATCCCTCAGGGAGCTGTTGGACCTGATAAAAGGTATTACACATTATATGCAATGTACACTTTATCATTTTATGGGTTTGAGTCTTAAGTTCTAGAGTTATAAACTAAATGGTGTTTATCATGGAGACAATATTTTGACATCATAAGTTAGAATAACTCAAGAGGTTAGAAATATTCAAAGGGACTAAACATAGTATCAGGTCAAGCAGCAGCCACAGGAAAACAAACAAACAGATTTTAGCCTACAGGCTCCAACAAGTGGTTCTGCTTTTCTGCTGGCAGCGAAAGGCATGACAGTGAAGGAGGAAGCAGTAGCAGTGTTTGATTAACAGCTTGGTCAAAGGAAGTAAACACAGCATGTAACAACAGATGGAGAAAACAATCATTAGTTCCATGGATGTAGTGTGTTCACCAGGATTAAAACTCTTTTAAATTGAACAAGTTCTGCAGCATGAAATGCATCTAAGTTAACCTGGACTATAATGCCACTGTTCTCTGTTTGTGATGGGGAGGAGAGAGAGGGAAGATTTCACTAAAACAAAAACAAAGGACGATTGGCTTTGCTGTTTTTAAAGCTTGTTTAAAGCTTGTCTCTGCTTTATTACAAGCCTGAACTGTACATGTGATGGATTTACAGAGCTGATGTGTTCTTTTTTTCTGGGTGGTGTGCATTAGTCAAGATGCGGATATAAAGAAAAAGAGAGCAAATAAGATATTTATGTAGTGCTTGTGTTTGTTCAGTTGCATCATTTTGAAGATACTAGAGCATGTCATGGCAGATAACAACCATATAGAATGTAACCATTATGATTTGATCAAAGAGGTAGGTATGGTCAAAATGACCCTCTAAAAGGTCTAATAAGTGTGAAATAAAGATGCAGTGTCCCGGCAGCTTAGTTTAAACTTACTGTGGTCTAATGGTTACATGACATGTCTTAACTGGTATGAGAGTAGAGCACTGATTGTATTACTACTTATAAACTCTACAGGACTCTGGATAACATCCAGGCTACGAGGGACATGAAAAGGAACGACCTGATGTGACCTGATGTGGTCTGACTTTAGTTTACAGTTTTCTTCTAATGAGCAACTAATGACCTGTAAGAAAGTAAAACTATGTGAAATAAGGGCCAAGTTCTGTTTTGTGTCACTGTTATAAAGGCTATGCCCAGTACAATATGGCCTTACATTCATCTAATTACAGCCTGTGTCTTCTCATATCATAAATGTGATAAATGTGATCTTTATTACAGCATCATTTATAGAAAAGTGTCTAACTTTGGTATATTTATGATCTGATATGGCATTGTACTTTATATCTAATTAGAAGAGCTTGTAAAATGCTGTCTAATAGTTTATTAGGGTCCCCTATTTGGTTTCTAATTAGAGTATAATTTTGTGCAATAACGTCTAAGTATTGTATATTTTGGAATAAATACAGAATTATATGTGGTTTCCCATACAAAGATAGATAAATGAAGAAATATAGAAATAAATAAATGCAGATTGATAGAAATCTGTTTGCACAGTGTAATTTTCACTGAAATCCTTTAAATGAGTTTAACAGACACGTCCAGAATATGCTGCAGATTTGCTGTTTTGTGTTTGGTGATAGCAAATTTTTACATCAAAATAACAAAATTCCAAAATAAGGTCTAGGGTAAGAGAATGTGATTACTGACCTGCTGCATGTATACACAGCTTTACAGTAACCAGGTTACTACAGTATGTGAATGTGTCCTCCAGTGTAACCTGGTTTCTCTAACTCATACGGTGCAGGCAGCTGGCCCTCTGAAAGATTTTCACAAGACTGATGATGAACACAGGAGTATAATTAAAACCTTCCTCTCACTAAATACCAAAAATCAGGATCATCTCTGGTGGAGATGAATTTGTGACTCAGTGAATTATGGGACTAAAGATCACTGTCTGAATGATAAACTGCCTGTTGGATGTAATTGCTTTGAGAAAGGGAGACAGTTAATCAGCCCCTTAAACTGAAATATAAGCTGTAAATAACCTGCATATTGTTGAAGTGAGCTTGTATGATAAACCGTATTCTGCCTTTCTTTTCTCTCTATATATCTTGATTTTTTAAGTTGTATTGTACTTATTTCTCCCCTCCATTTCTCCTCCTTTTGAGTGGTTTCGTAATGTGTTTTGTGTTAAACTGAGAAAATTAAAGCATTCTTTCAAAGATCACCAGGTCGTTATTTTTAGAAAAAACCAAGGCTTATCTCTGTGGCTCTAATGTGGGTTGATACGTAAGCAGCACAGACAGGGTCTAGCCTACTTCAAGTGGTTTCCAAGAGGGCTCAACAAAAAACTTGAGCTAAAGTGGCAGAAAAGGAAACATGAGGTTTTCTGCTTTGCCTGGATGTACACTTTACAAAACTCTGGATATATTTGAAACCATCACATTTTTCATGCTTTATTAACAACAAAAATAACCTTTGCTTTATTTTAAAACAGTACATCGGCTTATTCAAGAACACTAGTCTACTTTTAGTTCATGTAGTTTACTCTTTCCCTGCTTTTATCCTCAATTATTTAATGGTACCAGATGATTGACATGATGATCTCCACAAGTACATCGTCAACTCCCCAAGCCTGCACACTGAATCCACTGCATTCTGACACTGAGAGGAGATATTCTTCAAACATATGAAGCATGGTCTCTCTTCAATCAGAGCACTGAAGTCACGCTTGTATTGGCTGACTGGCTCCAGCTGCTTGCAGCATACTTTACAATGAATAGTCATCCCCAGCTGTGTAGCTATTTATTCAGGTTTACACTGCAGGCATTACAGCCTGACAATGCCATACTGTTGCTTCCACAGCTCCCTCCACCAGTCCAGCTCCCTCCTTATGTGGTATTTCACGTTTTGGTTTACTAAGGTTCCTGTTCATGTATGGGGGAGTAGCTCTCTCGGCAGAATCCACTCACTCTCTTAGCAGAATCCAATAGCTGCTTGGATTCATTGAGAACTCCTTCAAACAGTGCAGCCTTTTCCTCCAAATCAAACTAGATTTGTTGTAAATGCTAGAAATGGTCACTGTAGAGAGTTCCTGGTTGCCGTGATTGATCCTGTTTCCCCTTTCCCAAAACAATGAAGGGAGATTTGCCTGGTGGACACTGCAGTAGTTGTGGAGAGAGATAACCATGATATGTACCAAACGTTGGGTGGCATACTGAGACAGGTAAGGCCTGTTTTTTAAGCTGTATAGTGGAAAGTGGCATGACTGGGAGAGGGATAGAACATGATCAGGAAGGGAAAGCTGGTCATCAAACATGACACCCAGGATTCTCGTGAACTTGTTTGGGGTGAGAGATGAAGAGGCATTTTGATGTTTGTATTGTGACGTAGAGACTGATTGGCTGAGAGTTCAGTATTTGAGAGGTTGTGCTGACGATGGTGTTCCTTCATGGGGACACGTCTCACTCAGCTAAAGGACTAAGAGCAGAGAGGACTGGTTGTTTCTGACTGCTTCAGAGAATTGGCTACTGATGGCCACCACCTTTTCAGTGAAGAAGCAGACAAAGATATCAGCTGAGAAGTTTGTGACTGATGGAGGTGGCGGAGAACTGAGTAATAAGAAATTAAAAAAACTTAAGAGTTGTATGTGAATGTGCACAAAAACTGTGCCAGCTCTATTTTGATATGTTTATTTAATGATTAAACATGCAGTTAATAACCTTCATTTTAAACCCATCTCTGAATGGCCATTTCTACCTAGAGTTTTAGAGAAAATGACTTCCCAAAAGTGAATCTCTTCTATGAATAATCATAGTCTCTATTGTTAGTTTCTATTCAGGTTGACCAACAGATGAAGCTGGTGATCATTTACTGCCAATTTTACTTGCATTTATCTTGGCTCTTGATACATTACTACCGGAGTCACATTAAACACAAACACAGTCATTATCATTATCGCTGAAGGCCAGTTGACATCTTCTGTCTTTGAAATCAAACATTGGATGGCACAGCACTTCCTTAAGCCAGATGAAAATAAATATGGCACATAAGAATAGTTTTCAGTTTTTATTTATATAGTGCCAAATCACAACAGATGTTATGTTAACAGAGGTCTTCAGAGTCCATCCTCTGCAGAAACGTCTCTGCTCCCTGTCAGTAAAAATCAAAGCAGCAGCAAGAAGCCTGAGTATAGTCTTTGATAGTGGCCTCTCATTTGACAAACAAGTCACAAGGGTTGTTCAGTCATGATGCTTCCTCCAGCTGTGAAGTATTACTACAGTCACGTTTGTTCCTCTCTTATGCTGATCTTGAGGTCATACATGCTTTCATGTTGCAGTGGATATATTTTACTTTTGTGAACCACCTTTATTTTGAAAGGTGCTAAGTAAAGTTTATTATTATTATTCTTATTGTTGTTGTTGTTGTTGTTGTTGTTGTCAGAGAGCACTATGTATGATGGTAATGGATGAGAATCCATCCTAACCTATCCCTGTCCTAAACTGGTTTCCTAATACTTGACTGTAATGTGGGTTTAATTATTTACGTCAGTGGTTTGAGATAATATTATCACCATCATTATGAACATACTGAACAAAAAACACCAGCGTCTCTTTTCACACGGAAACACACAAACTGTACTCCCCTTATGCCTCAGTATCTGTTTCATAGTTTGTCATTGCTTGAACTGGATTTTAGACAGGTATATGACACATATGACGTGCTCTCATTACTGAAGCCTGTGGAGTTACGAATATTGATCATAACTGTGGATAAACCGTTTGAACCTGGCGCCTGCTCAGCCCGGGCTCCTCCGCGTGTCTCTGCTGACGCTGTGCGGACGAGCGCTGCCTCTATACCCACCAGCACACAGTAAACAACACGACGTCACTTCCGCTTTATGGTTGACAGCAAAACAACAGAAGAAGGAGCGAGAAAAAACAGACACCGGAGAAATATTTCACAAAAGCAGCTACCGTAACGGAATGAAGGTGAGAGAGAGTCCTCGGTTTTATTAGAGTGTGTGGCGACGGCAGCTGCAGACAGTGACACCGCTAATACTCACTAACGTTACAGTCATAACACAATACCAGCTATGTAAAGAGGATGCCTGTCTGTGCATCACAAGAACCGTTATTTGTTTTGATTTTATTTTATTTATCGGTCGATTTTGTCGTTGTTTTATTTGTCTCTTTATTTTTTGTTTGTTTTGTTTGTTTGTGTGTGTGTGTGAGTGAGTGTGTGTGTGCTACTCATTCAATTCAGTTTCATGGAAAACCAACGCTTCTCAGGCTCCCTGCTCTAATGTTGTGGTGATGAAAACAAACTCATCTAATTCCCAGCGAGCTAACGTTAAACTGAGAGTATATGATGCTGTAAAATATGGTTCTGATGAACACAAACATGATACAGGTTAGCACACACAATAGCTGACTTTAGTCCATTAGACTGAATTATAACGTGACAGTAACATCAGATGAGTGAATTTGTTATTTTGCTGAAACAATACATTTGAAATGATGTTCAGAAGGAGGAGATAACGAAACAGAGAATGAGAGACTTTCTTGAATATTTTCTGCATCTTCATTCTCATATTCATTGATGGAAAAACTGTGAGACAACAGCTACTTTGGAAAGACACAAAAGCAGAAAATCACAATTTTGTAATTTGACATAATGTGATATTTCAGCAAGGTTTAATAATCCGAATAAGCTGTTACAGTTTTATGCAAAACGTTGGACAAACATTAAAAAAATGAAACTTCAAATGTTACCTCGACTGATTTACTGAGTAGCGCCATGGTTTGTATAACAGCAGCTGCATCCTCTTACATTAAGTACTCCATAATCATGTGTTTTGGAGACATTTAAAATTGTTTTTGGCCACTCAGTTTTAAATCAAAGTCATTCAGTGTTTTACTTAAATATTCCCTAAATATAGGAGCAAGCTTTGCAGCTTTTGAGGCTACAGGGCCACTCCTGTGTTGTCTCAGCTGTGTGACGGTGAACCAGTCCGGTCTAAGGTCCTGAGCGCTCAGGGCCAGATTTTCATCAAGAATATTTCTGTACTTTGCTTTGTTCAGCTTTCCCTCAACCCTGACCAGCCTCCCTGTCCCTTCCACTGAAAATCTGCCCGCAGCTTGATGCTGCCACCACCGTGTTTCATTGTTGGGATGAGGCATGTGGGTGGTGATGAGCAGTGTCTGGTTTCCTCCACACGATGCCTACAACAGCAGTTCAGTTTTCACAGATTTTCTTGTGTCTTTCACTGAGGAGAGGCTTCGTCTGACCAACCTGCCAGTAAGCCTGGATCAGTGGAGTGTTTTCCTTATGGAAGTTTCTCCAATCTCCACATAGGATCTCTGGAACTCAGAAAGAGTGACCATCAGGTTCTTGGTCACCTCAGTTACCAAGGTTGTCTCCCCTGCTTGCTCAGTTTGGCTGGGCCACTATCTCCTGGTTGTTCCAAACTCTAAGAAGTATAAAGTCCACTGTGCTCTTGGGAACCTTCAGTGCAGCAGATTTTTTTGTAGCCCTCTACAGACCTGTGGCTCAACACAACCCTGTCTCTGAGCTCCATGAAACTTTATATAGACAAGTTTGTTCTTTTCCAAATCATGTCCAATACAAGGTCTCCAAACATCTCACAGATGATGAAGAGAAATGGGAGGAACCTGGATTACATTTCAAGTGTCATAGCAAAGGGTCTGAATAATTATGTCGATGTCATATTTCATTTTTTCCTTTTTAATGAATTTGCAAAAAGATTCTGTTTTTGCTTTGTCATTATGGGATATTGAGTGTAGACTGATGAAGGAAAAATGGAATTTAAACAATTTCAGTGTGAGGCTGCAACATAACGAAATGTGAAACCGTAACAGTGTCTGAATACTTTCTGAATGCAATATGTGTGGATATATTTATGTATTTTATTGTTACAATGTTTCAGATCTTTGTGTTAAGTAAGATAGTTAAAATGTAAGTAGCATCATGACACCCAAACGACATTGAGTTAAACCTATCACTGTCAAAGTTAGCTGGTTTGGATCAGCAAATTGTTGTAGCAGAAGCTCTAACTCCTTGTTGACATGAATGTGTTGCAGTTGTCATGATTTACTCTTAATGTGATAATAGTGGTTGTGGTTTCTGATATTTAAAGGTGAAAAAAATGGACGACAAGCATCATGATATTGCTAAGTCTTGTGAAGGAAAATAAAATATACAGTACTATATTTTACCCTTCTGATGAAGATCTGAATTGAAAGTTAATCTTGAACTGAAAAAAATGTAAATATTATTATCAGTAACTGCGAAAGTCGTGAACAGTTTTAATGAAGTTTTTAAGTATTGATGAGTTGAAGTGGGTGAAGAGGAAACAGAACATTCTGTCCAATCATTTCAAGGGAAAAAAAGACAAAAGAATGCTCAAATGTTTAAGTATTAAAAAAGTTGATCACAAGTCTAATATCAACAGTTGATGCTGTCTTTCAGGTGCTGACTTCACAGCAGGAGGTGGAGGAGGAGAGCCACTCATCTCCTGTTGACTCCAACAGCCATCACAGTTGTGAGGACAGAGAAGAGGAAGAAGTCCCCCCCTACCTCCAAGAAGAACACACACATGGTGAGTTCCTGATATCTGAGACCTGACCTGGGACTGGGAGTCAGGCTGGATCCAAACTGTAGTTGTCCCATTGTATAGCTGATGGTCTCAGGTTCATTATGTGTGTAAATATGTTATGTTATATGTAAACATATTTCATTTTAATTAGACAAGATGGAGAGTGTGAACTGTAGAACTGCTGCTCTTCTTGTTAACTGGTAAGCATCATGCTGCTGCCATTGTTGCTGGTCTGCTACATTTTGAATGAAGTCCAGTTATCTTTATACCTGTGGTCTGACTGACCTCAGGTCCCTCATTGCAGTTTTACTTCTCCTCTTTGAGCAGATCTGATGGTGTGGTAATTCCATTAAAATGAACTGATGTGGCTCTGAAATGCAGCTGTTTACATGGTGGTTTGACTGGGCCATAAAGGCCAAGCAATGCTAACAATGTCTTAAGTAGAGAAAGCTAGTTACAAAAATCTTTATCTGATCTGTTGGCAGTATACCAGTTTTGTAAGGCGTCTGCCAGTCATATTGTCATATGATGCTGCTGTATATGATGAATATGACAATTTGACAATGCCTGACAAAGATCTCCAAAGATCTCCAGTAGATTAAAATTGCTGGGAGATACCATTACAGTGTGAGGATCGTTTCTGATTTTTGCCTTTATCATTGATTTTTGATCCAGCTCCTGTGAAGGTTTTTTGAGTTTGTGTGCTCTACACCTTGTTTGTCTGTGTCAGTGGACTGAGGCATATGCTGCTGCATCAGGAGTGGTATTAGAATTGGCACATGCCATATGACAAATAGGAACGAGGCTGCTCATTGTAAGCCTTAAATATCTGGTGAGTAATAAACAGCACGGCTCTTTGTGATCCACTGTACAGTCGTTGAGTGGTTTCCCATAAGAGAGAGAGAGAGAGAGAAAAACAAACAGATGGTTTGTCTTTGCCTTCCTGTGGAGAGGGTGACCACAAACCCAGCTCAAATCAAGGCCAGGTGGTGCCCCACCACAGCATCAGCACATGCTGATGATTTTTATTCAGACAGCACATGCTGATGATTTTTATTCAGAGATAAATTGAGTTTTAAAAAAGGTATTTAACCTTTATTTAACCAGGTGAGTGTTGTCTTCAAGGGGGGCCTGGCCAAGACAGCAGCAAAACATACAAACATAGAAATAAAGCAATAAAAAAAACAATAAAACACACAAAAACAACTCACAGAATCAAGACTTTGTTACTGGGGCAGTAGGGGTTCAGAGGCGCTCCCAGTTTGCAGAGATGTCTCTGATGGGGCAGGAGGGGGCTGAGGGATTTTTCCTAGTTACAGCTGACTTCCAAAAACAGCACTGGGAGAGTGTGTCGGAGTAAATGTGTGTCGGTGAGTTTAGGCGGAAATGGCTGCATGCCCTAATGATCTCACAGTGGAGGGGATTTGGTAGTTACCTTGTCACCTCAGCTCTTTGGCACAGACTAGTTGTGCTACCACCACCACTGAGGACATACAGTGGCACTTAGTGGATGTTTTTTGGTCTGGTCAGCACCGGTTCTGAGTAGCTGGATAAATAGCCATACCATCTAAGAACAAAGCAGGTGGCCCACCCTGGACTGACTCCATTTTTCAAGTCGGTGTTTCAGGTGTAGCCGATTCTTAAAACCATCATACTCTGAATGTGGCTTTTTAAAGAACCTGTGTTCTACAGCAGCTACCCCCAGTCTGTGGCCCTGTCCTCTTCCAAGATCAAGCTTTAACTGACCAATAGGATGATGACTGTGAGTATGGTTTTCCCTCCCTGACGGCCCTGATATTGGGAGTTAAAAAAGGAGGCGGGGCTCTTTTAGAACACCTGAGCTGGACCAGTTTAGCTCTGTTGAAAAGAAAAGAAACAGTTGTACTTCCCTTGCATTGAATTTATTGAGTTTACACTTATGCTCTTTGGCAGGCATGATGGGGTCGAGGTGGGCTGAATTTTTTGACCTAGACTTTTCTCCTGAGAGATGTTGGAATCCTCTGTACGAGCCACCTGTTGAGAATCAGATGGTTGACCTCTGGTGGAAGATGTGTTCGGGGTAATAGCTATAAACAGATACTGAGCACACCCAAGCACCTGGGCGGCTGCCCATACTGTGATCAGGTTTAGACTCTGGCACACCCGCTTTGTACAAAATCCTAGGCTTGAAGAAATGTTTATGGTGCTACAGAGCTGCTATCTGATTAATTGCTTATGAGCTGTAACAAAACAAACTGTCTGCAAAATCTGATTTTGGAGCATAAATGGACAGATGTTGCATGAAAGGGCTGCTAATCAGCTCAGAATAGAGCATGCTTTTTATAAAGTGGTAGTCTGGAGCTGTTCTTAGCTGTATGGGAGATAGGAGGAACTCTGTGTTCATTGTAGGAGGATGGATTGTTTGCTCTCAGATTGTGAGCTGCTTTGTCTGATTTTTTTGTATGTACTCTATTAGCTGAGTGTGGAGGTGGGGTGGAGGTGATTTATGTATTGTAAAAACTGGATACTAGACTACAAAATGTCACCTATTCATTTTAATAAACACAGCTCACCCGGCACATTGGAAAAATAAATTTCCCCACTCCCTGGTTTGTTTCTGCAGTGTGTGGTTCACTACACATGCACATCAGTGTTTCTCTCTCTGGCCCCACCTGTGTGTTCCCGCTCACTCCATAGGTTTTACATTGAGATGGTGTCACCTATTTTAAAATCACTTTTTTTAAGGCCCTGGGAAAGTTTGCAAATATAAAGCCTCCATGGATGGAAGATTCATACCACAAATAGAGATAGCTGACCCTGTTTGCTGTAGACAAATGTCCTGTCAAAAGTTTTACAAATGTCTTTTTTGTAAAGAGAGATAAAATGCATGGCTATTAAGTAATTTTATATGCAAAATCAGTTTTGAAATCAGTGATTCAGCTCATGAGAGAATAGAAAACAGACACTGTCAGCACTGTCTCTGTTTTCTTCCCTCTCCTAATACGCACACACCTTTGCCTGGATGACAAAAAGCCATCACAGATAGATGTAGCCAGTTACATGTTACTTATTCCCAGTGGTAGGCCGTGCATTTCACACCTAGGTCTTCACTGGTGTCCTACCTGAATTAACCCACCTCTTAATACTGTCATTATAATGTCACAGCTATAGAAACCATCAATAATATACAGAAAAGCAGTATACTTTGCATCACAGACAGACATGTCATGTAGCCAGAATAAATGCCATTACTGAAGCAATGCTATAAAAACCCAATGAACACAATTCAATAGGTCTCCAAACACTGCAGCCACAGCTGAGCCACACACATCGTCTCCAGCAGAAGCATCAATATTAACTCATAAAATGACATAAACAATAAAATAAAGGTAAAAAGCATTTTACTCACAGAAACTGATGATTATTTGTAGACAAATAAAAAAACTGCGTCTATCCTAAAGCAAATTAAAACTTGTGTGAGAAATACGACTGAGCAGACTCAACTTTCAGCATTAGCCTCCATAGTGATAGAAAAGGACTTATTGTTGGAACTGAAACACACAGATAACCTCTGTTTCACAGTTTCATTGCCATTTATTTTAAATTATAGGGGCCTGCGCTGTTGATTCCATAGACTGTAAAAACACAGGGCTGAAATCTGATTGAAGAAAAACTCTGACATAAACAGACTGTATTGGAAGCAGCACAACCAAGAGGAAAGCTCTGAGATGAGAATAGACTACTGGGAACAGGTATTATCAAGTATTAATGGAAAAAAAACATAAAATATAATTCAGTGATTGTGACAGTGTTTGGGCTGTCAGAGCCAGCCAGACAGCCCACCACTGCTTATTCCGTATCTGAAAAGGCTTATGATTTAATTTTTTGTGCTTAATGGAACAAATGAACATATATATTGTTTTTTTCTGTTTGTTGTAGTTTCATGAAAGTGTTTTTAAATTCAATTCTGTTCAGTTCCCCCTGTATCTTAATGTCTGTCTTGTCTCTGTCTCGTTCTGTCACAGACACAGACAAGGACCACCCCAGGCCAGAAGGAGGGGTCATGTGGAGAGTGGGCGGCGGCCTGTTCGGCATGACACGAAACGTTGTTGGTGCAACCCTAGGGGGTGTTGCTTGGGTAGGAACTAAGAGTTTTGAGCTCACCAAGACAGCTGTGACAAGTGTGCCGGCCGCCAGTGTAGGACTGGTCAAAGGGAGTGTCTCCATGGTTACAGGAAGTGTTGGAGCAGTGGGATCTGTGGTGGCAAGTAAAGTCACACCAAGGAAGAAGGACAAGGCTGACTGATTGACCCTGGGCTGTGTGTGTATGTGTGTGTGTGTGTGTGTGTGTGTGTGTGTGTGTGTGTGTGTGTGTGTGTGTGTGTGTGTAATGCAAACAAGAGCAAAATACCTCGAAAGCTTTGGATGGATTTTCATCATTGTTCTTCTGATTTAAGCAGTGTATTCACTCATGCAGCTATAAAGACATAAAAGCAGGTAGATGTCAGTCACTGTCAGTGGAAATCTGCTACACAAGGAAGCACAGGCATCAAAAGTGCAGAGGTGCAACAAGTACTCAACAATGGAGCTGTGGTTGACAAAGGTTTATCTTTATAAAATGAATATGTGACAGTTTTCTAATCAGACGTGAATATATAAATTGTAAAAACATGTTTAAAAGCTCAAGACTGAGTGAGGACACTCAGGCAGCCTGTCAGTTTGTATCTGCGTGTCTGAACACACGCTGTCATTTTCCCTCAATTCAATAGGACCAATAGGAATTTATTTATTTATTTATTTTTTTTGAAAATTATGGGAAATTTAGTGTTTAAATTTGGGATCACATGGCATGAAACAGAGTGTGTGAGTAAGAGTATAAATGTTTCCAGTTGGAATAGAGTGAGCGATATTCACTGATAAAGCTCTACATGTATGTTGCTAATGAGTCTGAGAACTGCTCAGCTTGTATTACTTTGTTTTTACTCTCTGTTACTTGGTAATGTCCTGAA
The DNA here is from genome assembly GCF_001640805.2 of Lates calcarifer. Lineage (NCBI taxonomy): Eukaryota > Metazoa > Chordata > Actinopteri > Centropomidae > Lates > Lates calcarifer. Next base: position 15,960 of record NW_026117967.1, read on the forward strand.
GCTGTAGTTACAAACACCTTTACTGTCACTGTGCACAACCAAGTCACATTCTCCACATTCTACAACAGAGGTGGAGAGTGCAAACTTAGCATGGACACAACTACGACAATTAGACCCAGGCATAAAATTTTCATAACTAGACTTTAACTTTGGCTATTCCAGAGAATATCAACTTGAATTTGAATCCTGACAAAGGGACTAAGTCCTTCAAGGGTTCACTGATGTTCTGAATCAGTTTTTATCAGTGTTGGAATGAACAGATATCTTTGTATGTGAATGTGATGCATCATTTTTTAGTTTTGTAGGTGGACCTGCAGGGACACAGCTGAGCTTACTGAAAGGACTGGCTCTGAGCTCAGGAGCTGATTGAAAAATAGATACAAGTGGACGTTTTGTGAGGGTTTAAAGATAAGAAAGATAAGGTTAGGTAAGTAAGGTTAAAGCATAACTTTATTATCTGCAGGAAACTGGTTGTGTAGTCAAATCAACACACAGTTACTGATAACAGACACTTGGTCACAACAGAGTAGCATTAAGTAGAGTGAGACTCTATCATATGTACATTTTAAGTCATAGGCTTACATTAAAATGTGAAAGATCGCTTTAAATCGCTTTAAAAAAATAAATAAATTCCACACAAATACAAATCCTGTTTTGGGCAAGTTATATAAGCAAATGCACCATTTCTGCAGAATTTAGCTTCTCGTGTTTGTGTATGTGTGAGTATGTGCATGTGAGTGCACACACACACACACACACACACACACACACACACACACACAAAAATGTGCATATTACCCATCCAATAAAAAAAAATGTCCCTACCAAAGTTAAAACCAAATGGTCACTCTTAGGTTAAAGGACAGTTTCCCTCAGTGAACCTTCCTGTTCAGCCTCCCTCAAACCACTGCTCAGCACTGCATGCAGTAGTATGATAATTAACAAATGCAGACAGCAGTTTCTCCTTTCAAGGATTATCAGTGATGAATGAAGACAAGTTAGTGATAGAATTTTTATGTCACTTTCCCGTGTAGAATGTTTGCAATATATAGGCTACATTATTTTCAGCCACCACTGCTGATAATAATTTTCTTATATATACTGTAATGATTTTTTAAAAGTTCACTGTATGTTCATATTTAATATGAGATTATGTACCTTTACTTGCTATTACTTCTTCTGAAGTATGTGTATATTAGCGGTGTATTGTCTTGGCTGCCAGCCTGTGCGTTAACTGGAGCCGATTTCACAACTTTTATGTGTTCCTGTTCTTACACAGAGATCACACATTCTGATAGAATCACATTTGGAAATCACAATTGGAATTTATTTCTGAAATGTATCTAAAGAAAGAGAACACTGAAATGTCAGCTTCCATGCTGCAAATGTAATGAAATCGGCCTCAGGCTGGCAGAGGGTAGAGTATACTGTATGGTACAGTATATTGAAAATGGAGGGTGAAAATGTTTGGTTTTACAGGTTAACCAGTCTGCTGTTACTGTGAAACTGCAGGCTTTATTGTTGTTGGGTCAGATAGTGACACATTACAGTTGTAATTTCAAAATGACACATTGAGTGAAACCTGCTCAAATGCATTAGACTGAAAGAGAACTGAGATCAGTGGTTTTTATTTTCCCTTATGCTTAATGTGCCCAACAAAACAGCAATAACACAGTTCACAATGTCAATGCAATATGTAAATGTACTAATTGAACAGGTCAGTGTTGGACTGTCAGTATGGGACCTTGACTTTAGTTTTCTTTTCTAGTTTGTGGACCAAACCAGAGCACCAATGCTTTATTAATGGGTCCATGATTTTCTGGAATAATTTCCTGGAAAGAACTGTGTGATTGATTTAGAGGGGAAATAGAAACTGTGTTTGTCTTATACACCTCCAGTTAATCAATTCCAATTACTTGTTTGTGTAACCTAGAAACTGAAATATGTCAAAAGGCAAGAAAATAGTTCTACATGTATGAAGAAAAAACTGAGCTGTTCTTTCAAAGGAAATTTCTTTTTCCTATAATTACCACAAGAGTTCTTTTCAGAAAACAAACACAAAGTATTAGGAAACTACAGGTTTGTAAAATAAAGTGTTACTTCCCGTGAATAATGAAACACTACAATGGGGTGCGGATGTTGCTCATAGAATGTCACAGTTGTATTTCTGGGTCTGTTTTTGAGTCTGTCTGCCCCCTGTTGGTCAAAATACTCAATGCAACTTTCCTTAAGCAGTAGTTATGGAGGAAGACATAAACCTGCTGCAGAATGATCTATGACATGAGGATACACTTTTTATAATAGTATACATGTACATGACTTTCCCTTATGATGTGATTAGTATGAAGATCAAACTCTGTTTGCATTTTGTTTGATTGAATTTTGTAATTGCACTGTTGCTGTGAAGCTACATTTTTATATGTAAGAAAAAAATCTTACATTTGCTGCATGCCTCAGAATGATGTTTCACATACACAACCGGCTCTCTCCTCTCTCTCTTTCTTTCATGTTACTTTTAGCCTGAATTATTCTCTCCCTCCCTTCCTCCCCCTCTCTCTGTGGTAGTTTAAACCAGAAGACTCTGTTACTATGAGACTTTTCGGACAAAGCAATTTTATGTGTGATAGAATTATTTTTGCAAACAGGATGAGACTGTATTCTGTAAAATAAAAACAGCAGTGTTTCTGTGAAGTCAAGTCTATTTTATTTACGTTGTATGGCCAGATATCACAAATGTGTGTCAAGAGGCTTTTCAGTCTGTACATCAGACACCCTCTGTCCAGTTTAAAAAAAAAAAAAATGTAATGGAAAACCTTTAGCACAGGCAGTAACAGATATTGTATATTCAAAACAAACATAGCAAAATTACAATATGGAGGGGCTGGTCAATCATAGATAGACAGTGAACAATATGAAGAATATCTGGAAGGACGTTGAGCAACAACCAGGTGCTACAAAACAGATAGGACCTGAGCCACACAACCCCCCCGGAGGACAGGCCTTACCAACATGCAAAGTTGTCTTCAAAGACGGGAGAAGAGACAGGAAACCATACACACAGGCTGAGAGGTGAAGACTGGGGCTGCGGTCCAATAGTCCTTTTTGCTTTTCCTAAATGAGTGAAATGACCCGGAAGTATGTCAGTGGCAGCCAAGATAAGAGCTGGTCGAAGGAAAAGGAGCTTCAGTGCTTCCTATCTTATCTCCTTTATCATAGGATACACTGGACCTTCCTTTACGAAAAGAGAGGAGAGAATGACGCCCCATAATTCCTCGCAGCAGGAGCGTTTAAAGCGACGCACCGTCGTAGTTCCACCGTGGTAGATCTACGAACATGTAGACGCATCAGAGTACCTGTTTAATGTTTGTGACACCATTCAAAACTTCTGAAAATCCTTCCACCCTCTAAAAAAAAAAACATTTTCTCTACTTAACTCATAAATTCTTTTCAATCATATTATATTATTAGTGTTGGACAGGAAACACTGTTGAATTGTAGCTTACACATAATTCACTGTACATGTCTTCCAGGTGTTATAAATAAAGTTGGTTGAAAAAGGCCTAGTGTAAGTGTAGTCGGATTCTCTAAATCCCGGGGGTTTTCACCTTGAGTAGATGCTTTTCTGTAAATGCAGTGATGTTACACTGTTTGCAGTTAGTGGATAATGTATTTGTTGTTGACCCCTGGCCATGGTTATGTACACGTTTCTCAAATAAATTCAATACAAGAGACTTTTTAAACTTTTCTTGTGCGTACATCAATATAATTAATTATATAACTAATTTTACGCGCGTATTTAGGTTATTTTTCTAGTTTTAAACAATTTATTGTTTTGTTTAGATTATGGTCACATCCGCCATATTCTTACTGAAGTTTTATTTTTTCTGTCATCGCCATGTTGATGGTGTGACACCTGTCCGGGTGAGATGGTACTGTCAGAGCAGACGTGCTGATAGAACGGACCTGAACGTGCCATGGTTGCCATGAGTTTTATTTCAGGCGCATCATTCAGACCTGATCATCATTCAAACACAAACAACCTTCTGGTGGCCAGAAAAACACAACTCGCTGCTTTCACTGGACCATTTCTTGGAAAAAGAGACATCAACCTCGGAGATTTTACACCTGGACGTCCACTTAAGACCGACTGTCACTGACAAGAGGACTTGTTCGTGGAAAGTGTGAGATTTTTTAAAAACAAATTTCAAACCCACGTTGTTTTCAATGTATTTTCCCGATGAGACATTCACTGGTGCAACTGCTAACCGTCTTAAGTTTGCAGAACTACACAATATCAAAGTGTTTTTCTTGACTTGTTTTGTACAGAGGTTTCCTCCAAGTCACATTAAACTATTGAGCTATTAAGCTATCAAGCATGCTGAGAAATAACTGCTGATAAAACGAAGTATTTTCTAATATACGCCATAAGTAACACATGTACTGACAATAGTTTTTAATCATTATTTATTTAGATTTTGTCTGTTTTGTGTTGAAACAAAACATCCAGACTCTTAGCAGGGACACAATGAGAAAGAAACAACACAACAAGGTGCATGGATGACTAATGTTATGTAATATTTCCATATGGCAACATGAAAGATAAACTTTAGTACAGCCTCATTTATTGTTAATAAATACAATATTATTTTTTCCCAAGTAGATTCTGATTGAATTTTCTCTTTTTCCATTATCATAATGTATTCAGTGTTGTTACAATAAACTTTATTCTGTGCTTCTGCTGTATGTAGGGCCTCTTTCAGATTCTATTTGTATTTACTGCTAATACTCACGTACTCTGTGCTAAATAAATTATGTATAAATAATATATATATATATATATATATATATATATATATATATATATATATATATATATATATATTATAATTCTAATGAATGCCTTTTATCTTTATCTGGAGTAATATTAAACTGTGGTAGTGATTTGTGAAAGTTGTCTCCACCCTCAGATGGAGAAGTGCCACACCTGGACTACAGCCTTCATTCTGGACCCCAGCCAGCCAACCATCCCACAGCTGATCCACCGCAGGGTCAGGGCCCCTGCCTCCCACAGTAGAAATTTATTTTGATTCCTTTGAATTATTTTGAATTTGTTTGAGAATGTATTTGTGCAATGGTGAGAATTGTGTTGTTGTTGCTGCACCATGACTCATGCAGGGTGTCTGGAGTGAGTGTGATCTGGGGGGGACAGTATGAACCTCCAACGTGTATCAACCTCCCAGTGAAACTCATCTGTGACAGAGAAAGAAAAGGATGGCAACAGCATACCAAGGAGGTTCACATGTCTGTTGACGCCCACCCAAGACCAATAGGAGTCTGCAGTGACAAGAACCTTAACGCAGGGTCCACAATAGGTAGAAAAATTAGAATAAATGGTTGTATTTGGAGAAGCTGTAAGAGTAGTAATAACATTATGGTGAAAAAATCTGGTGCATTTTGTTACAGGGGTCCAAACTAGGAAACACAATTGTAGTAGCAGATATAGTTGCATTAAAAAAAAAAAATATGTGAAAGAGAAGAAAACACAAGAAGAAATCATCAAGGAAGAGAAGAGATGGGAAGAGAAAAAAAAGAAAGATAAGTATCAGGTAACTAACAGAGAAGGAGAAGAGGTGGGAGGACCTCTCATGTAAAAGGTAAATATTTCTTGTTATTATCAGATTTCATGCAGTTATACATTATATCTCTGATCACTGATTTCTCAGTTTTTAACCACATCCTGTCTTCTATTTGTCTTTTAGAGAGAAGAGAGGAGAGGAGGCAGGAGGGTAATATGACATCAAAACCTTCTCATGTAAACGGTAAACATTTCATGTCATTATCAGATTCCATGCAGTAATACATTATATCTCTGTTTACCTAATTTATATGTTTTTAAAAAACAACCTGCTTGTCATGTGTTTTTCTTTTAGAAAGCGAGAAAAGAAGAGGGGAGGGGAGAGCAGGTGGGAGGGCAATGTGCATGTGAACTCATATAAAAGGTAAATATCTAATGTTATAACCAGATTTTATGAAGTTTATTTTGTTTATTACTTCAAGTTTTTTCACTAGTAATTCCCTTTGTCTGCCATTTATTTTTGCACCATCATTTGCAAAAAGACAGGAAGAGATGAGGAAAAAGGACAAGAGGGGAGGAGGAGAGGAGAGGAGGTGGGAGGGCAACATGATGTCTAAACCTTCTCATGTAAACGGTAAGTCATTATCAGATTTCATGCAGTAATACATTATATCTCTGTTAACTTGATTTCTAAAGTTTTTAATTTCAACTTGTCTTCTGTTTGTCTTTTAGAGAGGAGAGGAGAGGAGACTGTGACATGTTATGACTCATGTCAAAGGTAAATATCCATTAATATAATGTTATTACCAGATTTTATTTAAGTTTATATAGTTTATTATTTTAACTCTTACTCCCTTTTGTCTGCCATTTATTTCTGCAGAGAGGAGAAACAGTCAGAGAAGAAAAGAGTCATGAAGAGATGAGGGAAAATTGAGGAGAGGAGGTGGAGGGCAACATGATGTCTAAACATATTATCTAAACAGTAAATATTTCATATCATTATCAGATTTCATGCAGTAATACATTATATCTCTGTTTACCTGGTTTATAAGTTTTTAACAACCTGCTTGTCCTCTGTTTTTCTGTTAGAGAGGAGAACGAGGAGGAGAGGAGGAGGAAGAGGAGGAGGAGGGCAACATAATGAGTGATCTGTGTCAATCAAAAAGATATTACCTGTTTACTGTTTAACCTGATTTGTAAATGTTTAACCACAACCTGCTTTGCTCTGTTTTTCTGTTAGAGAGAGAGAAAAGAGGAGACAGAGGAGGAGGAGGGCAACATAATGAGTGATCTTTGTCAATCAAAAAGATATTACCTGTTTACTGTTTAACCTGATTTGTAAATGTTTGTAAATGTTTTTCTGTTAGAGAGAGAGAAAAGAGGAGACAGAGGAGGAGAGGAAAGAGGAGGCGGGAGGGCAATATGTCATGTGAACTCCTTCATGTTGAAGGTAAATTTCAATTTACCTAATGTTATTATCAGATTTTATGAAGTTTATTTAGTTTATTATTTGAAGATTTTAACTCTTGCTCCCTTTTGTCTGCCATTTATTTTTACAGAGAGGAGAAACTGTCAGAGAAGAAAAGAGTGATGAAGAGATGAGGGGAAAATGAGATAAGAGATGAGGAGGAGAGGAGAGGAGGTGGAGGGCAACATGATGTCTAAATCTTCTCATGTAAACGGTAAATATTTTATATTTTTATCAGATTTCATGCAGCAATACATTATATCTCTGTTAACTTGATTTCTAAAGTTTTTAACTACAACTCATCCTGTTTGTCTTTTAGAGAGGAGAGGAGAGGAGAGGAGAGGAGGCAGGAAGGAATACCACATGTAAACCCTCTCATGTAAAAGGTAGATATTTCAGATTATTATCAGATTTCATGCAGTGATGAATTATACCTGTGTTTACCTGACTTCTAATGTTTTAACTACAACCTGCTTGTCCTCTGTTTTTCTGTTAGAGAGAGGGAAGAGGAGAGGAGAGGAGAGAGGGTGGAGGGCATTATGACGTTGTTATGACTCATGTCAATGGTACATTTCCATTTATCTAATGTTATTACCAGATTTTATGAAGTTTAGTTTATTACTTACTTTACTTACTTTAAGTTTTTAACTCTTACTCCCTTTTGTCTGCCATTTATTTTTGCAATAGAAACAGAGAAGAAAAGAGTCATGAAGAGATGAGAAAAAAAGACGAGAAGAGGAGGAGAGGAAGCGGGAGGGCAACATGATGTCTAAACCTTCTCATGTAAATGGTAAATATTTCAACATCAGATTCCATGCAGTAATACATTATATCTCTGTTTACCCGTCTTTTATTTTTGCAGAGAGGAGAAACTGTCAGAGAAGAAAAGAGTGATGAAGAGATGAGGGGAAAATGAGATAAGAGATGAGGAGGAGAGGAGAGGAGGTGGAGGGCAACATGATGTCTAAACCTTCTCATGTAAACGGTAAGTCATTATCAGATTTCATGCAGTAATACATTATATCTCTGTTAACTTGATTTCTAAAGTTTTTAACTTCAACTTGTCTTCTGTTTGTCTTTTAGAGAGGAGAGGAGAGGAGACTGTGACATGTTATGACTCATGTCAAAGGTAAATATCCATTAATATAATGTTATTACCAGATTTTATTTAAGTTTATATAGTTTATTATTTTAACTCTTACTCCCTTTTGTCTGCCATTTATTTTTGCAGAGAGGAGAAACAGTCAGAGAAGAAAAGAGTGATGAAGAGATGAGGGAAAATTGAGGAGAGGAGGAGAGGAGGTGGAGGGCAACATGATGTCTAAACCTATTATCTAAACAGTAAATATTTCATATCATTATCAGATTTCATGCAGTAATACATTATATCTTTGTTTACCTGGTTTATAAGTTTTAACAACCTGCTTGTCCTCTGTTTTTCTTTTAGACAGGAGAGGAGAGGTTAATATGAGGAGTGACCGCTCTCATGTAAAAGGTAAATCTAAATTAATTTGATGTTATTGCAAGAAATGAAGTGATCAAGACGTCACCTGATAGTTATCCAACCAAACTTATAATCATCTGACTGTACCTACCAAACAGAATGATTAAAACAGAGATGAATTCATTAAGAATGAAACTTAAGTCTCTGAGCAGCAGTCTGAAGGCAGCTTTACCTTTATCAGAGCATACATGTAATAACTTGAGAGCAGATTTCACCTCTTGTGTTTTTGCTTTGCAGCCAAGAAAATCCTGAACTGCCTCTTCATGAACTACCAGTGACCCATGTTCCTACAAAGATTCATACAGTGCAAAACAAGTGTTTGAAATACAGTGATGAAAGAGAGAAATGTCTCAGTTTGGTCTCTGTGGTTCTTGCACTGCTTTTTTCACATCTACAACATAAGACCAGGTCTTGAACAAATACCATTAGGCCATGTCAAACCTGGACTAGATTATCCACATGAAATCAGAGACTCATTTAACACAGTTTCAAATCTGTGAAACGTTTGTTTTATTTGCGAAAACACAGGCGTTTCTTGCATTGTGTAAAGTTGAGGAAGGCCCACATCATGGATACCTCAACGAGTTTATTAGGCTGACCAACAGAGGAGTAACAAAAGTCTCCTATTAACTATTTACATAGATTTTATGTAAAGTATAGCTCTGCTGGTCCACCTGCACATGAAGCTGGTCCACCAGCATGGTCTTGCTGGTGAAGCTTTGTACTATAGACTGTAATGTAAAGATTTGTACATAATTGCAGCCAATATTTATACAGTATGACGCTTTTAGGTGTAACTTCTTTGTTTACTTCTAAGTACGAAATAACTGAGATGCAAAATAACTGAAATAGAAATTTGGCTAGCAATGTTATGGAGTGCTTTAAGGGAAATAAATACATTCATTGTAAATACTTGGCCTGAAATACAACACATAGGCTACTATAATCTCTATAATTGCTATACTGATACTGTAACATAATCTCAGATTATTATACTAACATAATAATTTTCATTATGGGTGTGTTAAATGAAAAAGTCACTAGACACAAAGCAAACTGGAGCTTAGAGCTTAAGTTATTTAGTAGGGCATTTCATTTTGTTAATTTTAACAGATTTTAAGATGATCTGATTCCATGAAATATTACACAATAGTCAATAAATGCTACTCCTATATACAGGGACAACTGTATTACATTTACAATGATATAAAACAAAACAAAACACATATTGTAATTGTTTCAGGAGTAGTTGATGATCAGAAAGTTTAACGCCTAGTGTGAGGGTGCACAGATTCTCTAAATACCGTGGTTCTCTTCGCTAATCCCTTATGAAGTCTCCTTCTTGTCTTTCCTCGACCTCATGATGTTTTCCATTGAGGTCAAGGAAAAGTGGTTAGGAAAGGAGATTTTTTGACTATTCGAACGCAGCCCTGGGACTGAGGTTCAGCACAGAGAGCTCCACTGTGTCTTCCTGTTGTGCCTGAAATAGGACATCAGGTGGAAACAACCTGAACTGGGACATGATGGCAATTTGCATCATGACAACGTGCTTGCTTACAGTGCATTTTTCTGTGCTGGGTTTTTGGTCCTTACCAGCACAATTGTCCCCCAACCTTACTAGTCAGATATGGCTTCCTGCATCTTCTTCCTCTTCCCCAAAATGAAATTCAAGCTGACGGGTTGCCAGTGGAGGAGCTCCAGTACAAGTTGGAGATGGTGCTTCATGCGGTTACAGAACAGGACTCCCAGGGAGTGTTCCAGGTGCAGCAGGAGTGCTGAGAGAGGTGTATCACTGCACAAGGTGAGTACTTTGAAGGTTTCTGCTTATTATAGATACAATCTTAGAACTTTTTGATCGCTTTGTACATGAAGTTCTGAGTTTTTTTTTCCTTAAAAAAAAGCCTACACAAAAAAAACTCAAATTTATACTCTGTTAGCAATTAATTACATTCACTGTGAGATAAGTTGTGTTTGAAGTTGCTCATGAATTTTTTTGCAGTAATTTAAGGTTGAATCAGATATTGTTGAAGAGCTGGAGGGAGAGAGGGACAGCTTCTGATGGAAGAAAAGAAAATGAGACTGTGCCTGGACTCACAGACTCTGAGGTATTTTGTCACACCAGTATCAGTCAAGTCAAGACAAGTCAGCAGGGCTCCTTATGTGGGCAGCCTGACTCCATCTGGGAGTAAGAAGTCACCTCAAAAATAAGTGAGGCTCTAATTTGTATCCAGAGTACACAGTTAATACGAGCCTGTATTGTAAAAACAATGAAAACATTCAAAATCACTTTAGCATTAACTCCTTAACCAATCATGCGTTGGTTTACAGAGGATAACCAGCAGCGGTGCAAACTAGTGCAAAACCCACAAACATAAACTGGTTTGTTAATAGCAATAAAGTTTAGTGATAAATCAAGAAAAGTCTATGTTTAAATAGACAGGTGTATTAGTAAAAGAAACCCTTAACATCCTGTAGTTTGTTATGTGAGAGAAACTGTCCACAGACAAAAATGGACAAAAACTTTGGTGCACACCCACGTGTACCTGCTGTATTCACTGTTGGTTATCATGTAAAAGAAGCTGCAAATGTGCAGTCAACATTGTGCATCCCACGTGTTTTTGAGTTAATGCTGGCTACTAAAAGGAAAACATTCTCTTTCTCTTTTTTTTTTTTTAATTTAATGACTGTTACAAATCATTTTTTACAAGATGGGAAAAGCACACAGTCACACTCAGGAGGGATGTCTGAAGAAAAGTCACCGCACAGTCAGAGGAGAGCAGACAGTTCTGCTGCTCAAACAACAGGCTGAAGTTAGTTTGACAATCACTAGCTGGATGCATGTTTACCTAACATGGTCTGCACTGAGAGGAAGTTAGTTCAAAGTTTGGTGTTGATCAGCAGGGCTCAGCTGACTGCTGTCAGTATAGCAGGTCTATCACTGACTCTGATCAGAGTTATTCTGAGCCAAAGGCAGAGTCACAGCTCTGCCTCTGTCTCCTAAACATCCTGTGAATCCACCATCTATCACACAGACTGAGCACAGGAGTGGAGTCTATAATTCAGATGTCCCCTGCTAAAATTATATTATTACAATTATAATCGTTTTAGCTCTGTTGACATTGTTTATTTGATGTTTTTCTGACCTACATAACACATTGTGCAGATTTCACAAGAAGCATCTCTCATTGAAACAACACATCACTTTATCTTGTTACGTCACAGAACTTTGTTTCTACAAAAAATGTGCATATCTTGTTTTAACAAGAAACTTCTCTCGTTATACCATTTTATTATTATTTTATTATAACAAGTAAAGGACCCAGCCAATGCCTAAAGAGAAAATATTACATCAGCTAGAAAAACTGACAGTGACTGGTTTAAATGGTTTGATTTGATTAAGTTTTATTTCCTGCTTTGGGTGAGACTAGGCAAAGTATAAATATGTTTTGATTTAAAGGCTAGGTAAGAATGTCAACAAAGACATGAAATATGCTGATAATATGGACATTAGGAACCCCTGACATTTAAATTACCCACGTTTAGTTTCACAGAGTTTTTAATATGGACAAAAACATATTAATAACCACCTTCACTCTGTAGTTATCCAGTAAGACATGCTGTTATTGAAAAACATGAGCAGTTGAGTGCAAATCTAGTGTTTCCTAGTGTTTGAGCGAAAAAAAAAAAATCCAGAAGGAAATGTATAATATGAATAATATCCTGGTCTAGCCCAGTCTGGGTATTCTCCACAAAGGGTTATATTCTGTGGAAGAGGCTAATCTGTGGTCAGGGAAACCCAAGACATGTTTAATTAGACACTGAAAAACTACTAAAGAATAATATTGTATACCTGCACAACAAATCATGACATCTAACATAAATTCAGTGCCATTTCAACATTGACATATTCAATAATCAAATGGAGAAACAGCATGTTGGTCTGTGGTGATGGTGGACCAAGTGATAGGTGCACCAGTTCAAGTCCACAGTGGCACATCATTTTCTCTATGTAACAAATAATCATATTAAAAATACAAAAAAACTTGTTTTAATGAAATAGATTTTGTGTAGAAATGAAAAAGTTTCCTGATATAACATGATAAAGTGATATGTTGTCACAATGAGACTGCTTCAAACAATCATTTGTCATGAAGTAATTATGAGAAAATGCCATAACATGAAAATTATCTTGTTATGATCATTTTTCTTGCTATAATGACAAACTGAGAAAATATTGTTCTGTCATGGAGGCGCCAACACGCTGTCATACATGTCCAAAACTTCACATGGTGAAACATGGTGCTATAATAACTGATCAAACTAGAATGTACACTAATGATCCAAAACATCATGACCAGCATCGACAATCTGACCGGTCTGCAGCGGAGTGAGATGAACTGTGTGTTGCGACACATCTCTCCCATAAACTTGAATAAGGGCCACTGTAGCCCTTCTGTCAGTTTGGACCAGATGGGATAGTCTTTGTTGTGATGATACACAAGTTTGTGGTTTGTCCCCGTCATTGGGAATTTACCAACACCAAGAGCATCCTGTAAGCCTTGGCATGTTGGACACACTCTGACCCAGTCATGAGGCCACAATGAGCTACCTTGTCTAATTCACTCAGTTCTCCTTCCCATTTCTGCCACATCAACACATTGACTACAAGAACCAACTGTTCGCTTATCCTCTATGATATCCCTGACCTTGACATCTACTGTTGTTACAAGATAATCGTTATTTGCTTCATCTGTGAGTAGTGATAATGTTTTGGCTCATGGGAAATCTACATACAGTAGTTTAAACATGATTAACTGCAGAGTTTGATTTGCCATAAAGTGGTGGTACTTAAGGGGGAGAGGGCTGGAACTGAGGTAGTTGATTGCTCAGGGGGTAAATAAATGAAGAAATAAATACAAGGTTGCCTGGACTCCCCAGGTGACACCGGTACCACTGGAAAAGACACAGCTCCTCCTCCACCACAGACATAGTGAGGATATCCAGATCAGCTAAACAGCTTTGACTACATAATCTCTGCTTCATAAACTACAGTACTGACTTAAACCCACACTGGATGTATGTATGTCTTCAATTGTTTATAAAAATGGGAGGAACGTCCTGTCCTCCACCAAAGAGTGTGAGAGGTTCCTCAGTTCTCTTGGGTGGAAGACTGTCTTGTATCCAAGGAGCTCCAGAAGTGGTTGACAAGCAGTCTGAGTGTAAACCACCATGTCAAAGGATAGCTTAACCCTCCAGTTCTCTGCATTAGCAGCAGAGTCCCGAACTGTTGTGAACTTTTGCCGGGATGTCAGATCACTGCTGCCCCGGGTGTTGTTGATGATCCAGTCCTCTACACTGTGGTCCAGAACCAGACCGAGGAAACTGTAGAGTTCTCTGGCCTTCTGGAGAGGAAACCTGGCCAAGTCTTCATACCTGAGGACAAGCAAGGGCGAAAGGATCACTCCGTAAGAAAGAACAAAATGACCATGACCATTACATAGATGAGTCATAAAGACTTTGGGCACCTAAACTACGTATTGAAGGCAGCCAACAGATTGTGGTCACAGTTACAAAACCCCCCAAAACAATGTTCAATTGCAATTCACATTGCAATATCTGTCAAAGTTATTGCAACAGGATTTTTTTTTTTCATTCTGCCCCAGTCTCCAGTGATTCATAGTGGCATGCCATAAGGTATGGTATAAGTTACCCTATATACACTTTTGCTACCTACAGAGGCTGTAATTATTCAGAATTTGAATCAGAATCAGAATCCTTTATTAATGCCTTGCAGGAAATTGTTGCATTGCAGTGCTCCATTTCACATAACATAACGTAACATAACGAAAGATATAAATAAAATAAAATAGTGAAAAAAAGAAATAAAGAAATATGCCCCTTCAAAATGGACACTATATACATTGTTAATATTTACAGGCATTTACATTATTTAAATTAAATTGTGCAAATAAAATTATATGCAGAATAGATAGATTTGTGCTTATTGCACATTTGAGAAGAGAACTGTGTCCTAAGATGGGCTTAATCTTAGAGGGGAGTTAAACAGGTTGATAGACACTGGCAGGAATAATTTGACACTGAGTGGTGCATTGTGTGGGGATGAGTCTTTGACTGAATGTGCTTCTTCTGCTGACCAGCACATCATGGAGAGGATGTGAGGGGACCACTCTCATGACCACAAAAGGTTGCATGTCAAGAAAATGTAAATGTGGGTCATTTAAGTATCATTTTGAGTAAAAAGAAGCAACTTTATAACAACTCAAACAACTTTAAACATTACAACATTAACTTTAAAGTGAAAGTGAACATATAGTTACAGAATTGTACAAAGAGAATGCCTGCTGTCGATTTCCACACTGCACCACTACCTGGAGAACATCAGACTGTATAGCCTATGATCACTGATACCGGGCATTTGTTTTCCACATAGTGCTATCAAATAACCATAAACATTTAAGCTGCCAGTCCCTTTACAACATTTAGCATTTTGGATGACTTATTGCACTCTTAAAGTGGAAAGCTTAGTCATGCTAGCTAAAATTCCAAGTACGCTATACGCTTTTTGTGCATGTTATTTCAACAACTACTAACTGACTGACAGTTTATGTCAAATACACTATAAGAATTTAGTCACAATCAGTAAGCAAACAGCATTGAATACAAAAAAGATCCTTCTTAGGGCTAATCCAAATATCAAATGTATCAACTTTAGAGATGAGTGGATGAAATGTGTAGGTGGAGTGGTTAAGAAAATAAGATATCTGTTTAAGAAACAGGTGTGGTCAAAACTCCATTCAAGCAAGAAGAAGAATTTAACTTTGATGCCTCCTGGTTCAAAGGTTATTAACCAAAACATGCTGGTGAGGAATAACAGATCAGAGTAGTTCATCATAACTGAGCACTAAGGCATACACTGTGAACACAGACTGTATGAGGTGCCACACACAAGTATTATCTCATTCTCACCTGAGCAGCATGTACCTCCCTCTAAGCCAGGCTGGTCTGGCTAGGCCTGTGGACACAGACCTAAGAAAGTCCTCACACACTGTATTAATCTGTCCCAGGTCCAGGTTGTGGGGTCGACGTCCTGTCGCTCTCCAGAGGCGCCACAGCCGATAAGTGTCTCGGAATGTCTCAATACGAGATGCCAGGATGCCCCGTGGATCTCGAACAAGCTGGATCACCTGATGATGATGAATGATGATGAAACTTATTCACCATGAACACACTGTGGTAACAATGTCAGCAACAGTACAGATGTCTCTGAATGTCTTTGTGTTTAAAGGTCTCTGCGGGAGCTCACAGCAACAGTACTTTAGGAAATACTGATAGTGAAACATTTATAGTATTTCAGCAGTGATAGCTGCAATCGTACTACAGTGGTGGAAGTAATAGGAAGAGAAATCTTAAAGTAGAAATTAGGGTTATTGCAGTGGCCACCGGCCATTAGAAGGCATACACGTGGCACCTCTCCAGCCACAAAGCTTAATTCAGAGTCAGTAGGCTTATTAAGTTACATAAGCAAATCCCAAACAGGTCTTTACTTTATAAGGCTAATTCATCACTGACTTCCTCCTAATCCTGCCTCCATCCAAATTAAGGAAATTGGTGAAAAAAATTGAGACTTTTAGCCATGCTTCTCCACTCTTTTAAGAAATAAGATGCTAAATTGGATCTAATATTTGCCATTGCTCCATTGGTCCAATCTCCAGGACAGCAGATGGCAACAGCACTGTAAAAAAGGAGCAGTCGTTGCCACGTTTTATATGGACTATTGCATATTTACAATGTGGTAACTATCACAGAATATAATAACTAATTAAAGACAATGTTTTATTATGCTTCTATAGTTGGAGTTAAAGTTTTGTGCACCAAGCTGACAACATTAGACATGCATAAGACACAAACAAACAATGTGACTCATACAGGTATGTTCACACCTTCAACTTTAGCTGAGGAAGGCTATTTATGGTCAAAATGTGCTATGCACCCTATGCAATATTTAAGAAAAATTGGGGATAAGTTGAGCAAATGTTTTTTGTGCATGACTGTCGGGAGGACGTGGGATGTAAACTGACCTCTGATGTCAAAGTAAGACATTCTGTACCAAACTCCTCCAGAGGAGGTTTTGGAGCCCTACATCAAGTTTAATCTCTGCCTCTCAGACAGCAAGTGTCATGGTGACACCTGTCCTGACTCCCTACCCAGCCTCATACTCCTCTTCAATTTCCCACTGTCCCTTGCTAAGTTCAGAGTCTCTAGGTCTTGTATTTGTTGTGGAACTTTCCAGTCAATCTTTATCTGTCCACCAAAATCTCCCACTTCTAACCATCCCACCATTAACTGACCATGCACCTTCCCACAAACCCATTCCTCATTTCCTCATCCAGCCATGGCCCCTGTCTAGAACAGGAAAATGTCTGTCTAATTATTCCAACTTGGGAGCAATTTAATGTGAGAAACACGATACATATCATGTGACTGAACAGAAGTGAACAAAACACACCCAAGAGAGTTAATTATTGCAAGATGGTTACCCCATCTGCTAGACCTGCAGTCACACTATCTTAAAAGTCTACATTATGTCTCAGACTCACGATTATAATAAATGCCAGACATTTTCCTGCTCCTGCTGTCTCTCACCCTCCTCCATGTCTGTATTTTATTCCTGTAAATCCGTCTGTGATCTACAACCCACTGATCTGACCTACAATCTGTGCCTTGTTGGATTTGTTGGCCTTTATGTCTCTAAATGAACTGACAGATGTTAAATATAGTGCATTTTATTAGCTTAGTTCATTTAAAATTATTTTGTTAAAGGCTAATGCCCTGTCTCTGCTTTATGCACAGCACACGTATGTTGGGCTCAGCCAGTCAGACCAATGCAGACACACTCATTACATAATACTGTCTATTACAACAGAGTGAGAGTAACAAAAGGCTACTGGAACAACTCTACCACTGTCCTATGAGCCTGTGTTGGGTATATTAGATGTCCATGTGTCTGTACATGTGTTTGGAGTGTCTCTGAGGGACTGCAGTTGTTGTCACTACATACCCAATCAATACCAATTTAGAATTGCATTGATTGGTCATCCAACCTTCCATCATCCAGTCCACCATATTCTCAGCTGGTGAAGAGCTGTTAAATGCAATCTCCTAATTCAATAGTACCACACTGACCAGTCAGTACAACAAGCAATCACATAAAAATAATCAGCTGATCAGCACATCTCGGTATCGGAATGTGTCAATAACGTCTGTTGTTCAGAACACTTAACAAATCAGTGTTCATTGGCCTGAGATTCAACAGAGGATGAAAAGTGAGTTCACTGTCTATATTTCAGTGTTACATATATTCAGATTGCTTCAAAGCAATCCTTACATAATACATTTTTTAAAACTGTACAAAACTTAGCCAACTGGTCCAGGCTCTTACCTGGACCAGTTGGCACCAATGCATCTGAATCAGACCTGTTTGTACCAAGTCCAAATCAAGTCTCAAATCTTTTAAGACGTGAATTAAGTCAAGAAATGAAGTCAAAATTACTAAAGCAAAACAGCCACAATCACCTCAAATACTTCTTTTTTCAATGGAATCAGAACATTTATCTTCCAGTTACAAACAATCTGCATGAGTCAAACAGTCACATGAAAACACTCAAACCAACCATCTGTCCAAAATCTTTCTGTCCGTCTGGAACATTGTAGTGTTCCTGTACATTACTGCCTCTGGATCTGTTCTGAACATGACTCTGTTAGATCACATGAAAATCACAATAAGTGCTCACACTGAATGTTCACATTTGAACAAGAGCTATAATAATTAAGCAGCATTGTGTACATGGGGTCAGACTTGAAACTTCTTTACTTGTGAAAAATAAGTATTACTAGAAGTCAAGCTTAATAAGACAACTGTCAGTATGAAGGATGATTGATAAGTTCATGGCCTAAGGTAGAAGGAGATAGGTCAAACAGCACTTGTTAAATACATGTGCAGTTCAACTCTGATTATGGGATTATGCAGAAAGTTTGAAGTTGATCATTTTTTGACATCAGCCTTCACACAGTCATCTGCTGAATGTGGATTTGAACTCATCCAACACCTGTCCTTTTCCCTTGATCTGTCACCCTCAGGCTACTACCTCTACCCCAAGATGAAGGAGGAGCTCAGTGGTGATGATGTTAATGCTGCTGCGGAGCATTTTCTCAGACGTTACTCAAGTCCAAGTCACAAGTCTTAAGTCTACAGCTGTGATCTGAATGGACAAAAACTGAAATACATTTAAGAAAATAAAAATAGAATAATAATATTCTCTACCTTCAGGTTGAGTCTTGGGTCCTCAATCAGCGCTCTAAGGTCGCTGATTTGGGGAATTCGGACCGTCTTGATGGCTGCGTGGCGCTTTGCTCTGCAGGCGTCAATAGCCAGAGATACATTAAGTGGCCCACATCTCCTCACACACTCTCCCTCGTCAGCCAGCACCAGGCTCTGCTCCTCCCGGCCTAGAGGAGTCTCACATACAGGAGGGGTGCACAGAGACCGGCCTAAAGACAGGGCACAAAAACAGCTACATACATAAAATATTACTGGAGTATCAATATCATTATGTGAAACAAAGCAGGACAAGTGGACAAAGTGCTAGTTCGTGTCCCTTACTAGCTCCTCGCCGGAACAGCTTGTCAGTGGAGTGGTTGGCTGGACGGGGTCGTATGTAACTCTCCAGACTACTGAGGTGACAGTGATACAGAGACCTCAGCAGGTCCCTGGCTGCTCCCAGCATTACCCTCCTCTCAGCCAGGTTCCGACTCTGCGCCAGCCGAGGAAGCAGTGCCAACTGGACATGGTATAGAGGCTCAAATAGGTAGAACACCTGAGATATGAAGAAATGTCAAAGATAATATATATATGACAAAATATATATGACAGTTACACTTCAACATGTACTCTGTACTCTGCTTCACTGAAACCACTGGTCAATTACATAATTAAGTTACAAAGTTTGTCACTGTATATTTTTCAAACTTTGCGTAATTATTTCACTCCAAAAACTTGAAGAGGACATGTTCAAAAGCTACCAAAGCTGATTCACAATTTGTTTCGATTCTAAAGATTCTGAACATTTGGTGAATATTTACACTGCACTCATTCTCATAGGCCTCCATGTATTTATAATTCAGTCTGTGAAAACAAAAGACATTATGGAGAGACCCCAGAAGTCTAACAATAAAGGTGCTGAGTATGAACCATGAGGTCCCTGGACTGAATCCAGTCAGGGACTGTGACTTGCTGTTGTTTCTCTTCTGTCAACTTGGGAGTAAAGGCATAAAATGCTGCCAATGTAGTTCTCACCCTTTTCCAAAACTCGCCATGACATACTTATAACCAGACAGGTATTTATTTACAGGTAACTAGTCAAATACTGCACTGACGTCAATGAGCATCAATAACCTCATTGTGTCTAGAATTCAGTCAGTTGTAAGTTTGTTGCTGTAGAAAAAATCCAGTTTGTGAAACTTGGTGTGTATCCTCCTGTTCCTCTCCATTGTCTGTGTGAATGCTGTTCACACATGTTGACATTTGTGGTTTAATGCATATAATCCAAAACAACATGCTTGGGCTTGTTTGCAGCTAGACTTGTAATGGGGTTCAAATTTAGTTGGTCCTGAGGGCCCCACAGTTCATTTTAGCCTTCGAGGTTAATCTGATCGTGTATGTTAGTTGTCACTGTATGGCTTAATTTTGGCTCTGACATGCAGCTAAACAGAGCTCTCTTGGTAATGTCAAATGAACTGCATTTGCCACATTCAAGTTTAAGATTCATCTCAAAGATGATCAAAAGGAACAGGATATGATTGTATTTTTTGATTGTTGATGATAATTTGATATGAAACAGGTCATACGTATCCATTCTCCACTCTAACCTCTGGATGCTGGTTGAACAGCTGACCCACAAAGGACGATCCACTCCGTGTGGTAGCCAGAATGAGGATGTGGGTTCTCTTGTTGGCATTATAGGATGGGAGGGAAAAGGAGGGGGGGGACGGGGTGTGGGAAAGGACCTCATCACAGCCTCTGTCCGAGCCCTCGAGTGTCTCCTGTCCCAGTCGCGTCAGATCTTTGAGGCTACAGTTGACAGCCTGGCTTGTGGGCGCCAGGCCCACAGAGCACAGCAGGCTTAAGGGCTTGGTGGAGAAAGTGCGGATGGCCGTGTACTGGATGGCTATGGAGGCTAACGCTAGCAGCACCATGGATTTCCACGAGCACTGCATGACGGCTGAACAGATGGATCAGGAAGCCACAGCAATGTCTGCCAGACAAGTCACAACAAACAAAGACAGAAAAAACATAAGGAGGACAGGAAATACACAGAAATATTAAGACTGCTGTCTTTTGCTCTTTACTGTTTTAGGTTCACTCTAAGCACCCACTGTGCTCTACCTGTCCAGCCCCACACAGCAGACAGACAACATTAGAGATCAGCCTGGTGAACATAGTGGAGCTTATCTGAGAGTCAGAGAAGAAGACACATATCGTCTCAGTCTGACAGTAGTTTAGAGAGCAATCTCGCCCACACGACACTGCTATCCAGGAGGTTTATTACACCTGGAGCTAATTAGTAAGCAACACCACTGCCAACCAGCCAAAAGGAAGTGGATAATTTGAGTCTAATCATATGAGTTTAAAACCCAACCTGACAGACTGACATCCTCAGGTGGACACAAAACATAACTCCAAATGAATACTGATGTTGTTCTGAGTTTCCTTAATGTGAAAACAGATTTGTCTTCATTATAAGATAGTTAGTTTTGTTGTTTTGACTGCTGCCAACTGGCCAAAATAATCAATAATTAAGTCATTTGTTTTTACTGATAAGTATTGCTTATATTGTATAACTAATACCGAAATAAGAACGAACCTACAAATAATACAACTGTCTACCAGCAACAGCCTTAGACAGAAACTGGTTCATCCCAAGGACAAAACACCTAAGCACAAGCGGTGCAATGCATTGAGGAGTGCTCAGACCTTCACACAGGAGAGACCAAACAACCACTCCACAGGTGCATAGCACAACATAGGAGAGCCAGCTCATCAGGACAAGACTCAGCTGTACATCTACATCTACAGGAGATGGGACACTGTTTTGAAGATACCGGAACGATCTACGACAACGTCCTGAGAGTCCCTCCCAGGCGATTTAACCCCCATTCACACCTCAACCCATGTGATCTTAATGACTCACGTGATAGCAGGGTGGGACAACGACTCTCACAAGCACCTCTAATCCCATTAAAGGTTAAATACCTGGGACTCCCCCATCAGCTTTTAGAAGTGATTAGGTCTTTCAGATGAGAGGGGAAACACCTTCAAGCAACCTGAACGAAGTCGAGTTGCTTTTGACTCTAGCCCTTAAGGCTTCAATTTCACTTTATATATTTGATCTATAAGTACAGTTTTATGAGTGAATAAATGTATAAATAAATATTTAATTTAGATTTTAAATTCAAATTAAATATTCATAAAGCTTAATTAAATCTAAATAGATACTGCTGTCTTTTACTTCTTGGAAATGTCCTGGAGTTGACTTATTTATTTATTTTTCTCTCTCTCTTTCTTATGAGAGAAAAACGTTTATTGAACTAAGTAAAGAAAATGTCATGAAACAGTCTGGTTTCTTGTAGTTAATTAGCGAGACACACTTTCACTTTATCAAAACCAGTTAAAATTCAATCTCAGGAGCCTTATTAATTGATGGGTGAATCAGCACTGATTCAGAATCAGTCATGAAAATCAGACTTTTCAACAGCAAACAAAAGGTGTGCATTTAGGTAGTTGTATCTGACCAAGCAGTTTAGGTAAAGGAGCATAAAACTGAAATTTCCACTCAAACACTTGAAATCAGTATTAACACCAAAGACGAAGACTCCATTACTATATGAAAAATAAAATAGGGAGAATCAACTAGTCCAGGTTTTCATTTTGTAATTAGTGTAATAACTTGTCATCCATCATCCCTCACCACTCTGAAATGAATCCCTGTCCATGTCTCTGGGCCTGTGGCATATTAATCAAAGGGGTGAATTATGATAAACTGCCTTTCTGTCTGCCAGTAGGAAGGCCTACATCTATCTATCTATCTATCTATCTATCTATCTATCTATCTATCTATCTATCTATCTATCTATCTATCCACCTGACAATAACGCAGTGACAAATATTAGCACAACAATGCAGGAGCTAACCCAGTCTGTCATTATGTTACAGTATCAGACAGACTCCTGCTAGCTGTAACGTTATCTGTCCTCAAAATGCCGCTGAATATTACTGAACGCCGGCTCTCCCGGAGCCTGCGGTCGGCGCGCCGTGATCCCCACCACATCCCCAGACCCGCATCGTCCCTGAGCACCGCAGACACCGCAGCTGCGTAGTTACCTCTCCTCTGTGTTTTGGCCGTCAGCAGGAGGCGGCGGGCAGGCTGTGGCGGAGACATGATGCTGCTGCTGCTGCTGCTGCGAGCCTCCGCCGCTGGAGCAGACACCAACCTGCGTCTGTCTGTGATCCACACAGGGGGGGTGAGGACATGACGCTGCGGTCAGGAGACAGTCCTTATCCAAATATAACATAAACGAAGGCTAACGAAGCCGCGACGAACGACAGTCACATCCACATCAACAGGCTGCTGCACCAGTACACGACATACGTGAACGGTACAGGTCTCTGAGCCTCTCTATTCATCTCTACATCCTGTCTGTCTCTCTCTCTGACCTCCTCTCTACCCACCCCCCTACCACTCATCTCTCCCTCCCTTTCATGGTTTCAATTTTTCTCTATCAGTCGCCTACGCACAGTCCTGTGTGTACATTAAAAGAGCAGCTACTATAATTATCCCTGTCTATGTCCTGTTATGATGCAAAACCCATTCTAATATTCAGCTTAATCCATTGTTAAACTTCAGCATCTGAACTGTCTGAATTAGTCTAAATCTTTTCAGTTCGCCCTGTTGTTTTGAAAAACTCCAGGGGTGACCCCAGCACACAGGAAACCTTCAGGGGACCGTCTCTAAAGGTTATTCTGTGGAATCTCTGGGAACTGCTGTTGCTGTTGTTATTTTTGGCAAATCTTTAGATAACTTTAGTTTCTTCAAAGGTTCTGTGACAGAAGCATCACACCAATACATACAATGTGTTTATTGACAGGTGTAAGTCTTCATTGTTGAGGCACAATCCGCATCATTGCAGGTAGACAGTTAACTGAGACCAGCTCTCTGGCTGCAGCCAGTCACTGCCACACAGACTGTAGCTATAGTCATGGGATGATGTTGTTGCTGTGGCTGCGGCCACGACTGTCCTTAGGGTGTTAATGACCTCACATTAATCATTTGGGTGTAACACTAACTACATATAGGGGTTGTGTATGTGCAGTGAATTTTACATGGTGGTGTTGACTGAGCATTATATTGAAGTAGCTGTATTCCTGCGTTAATAAAAGCAGTAAAAAAAAAAAGATTCAACCACTAATGCAGCCATAGTCTGAGCAATAACCACATTCACAGCCGCAGCTTCACCAAGCACAGCCTGGCAGAGCAGCTGCAGCCACAGCAGGTGGTTGTGTACTTTTTCAGAAAGGAGGAATGAGTAATGAATACATAAAGGGTCTCATGATCCTCCCTGGCAGTCTGTTATAACTGGACTGGACCAACACATTACATGTTCCTATGGATAAAGGGGATCCCTGTCTTTTAGATATGTCTGATGTGCTAATGTTTTTACCCTCATGTTAGGACATGGTTAAAAAAAATACAATGAGCTGACTGGTTCCTAATTATTGTTAAATACTTATTTATTTGTTTGTTTGATTTTTAAATTCATATCACGTTGGTTGACAACCACCCCATTCACCACACCTGAAAACTGTATCTATAACACTGCACCACACATTACAGTTAAACTGATCTTTTACTGTGTATGATTATTAATAACTTTTCTCTGTTTATTTCAGTTGAGATGAAGATGGTGCTGACCAGAGGACAGTAAAAGTTCTATTTGTGTGAGGCTGCTTTGTGATTGTCCAGTCAGGTTCAGGTTTAAGGACAAGGTCAAATTCACACTGATGTACTGTACTGTATTCATTTCTCATGAATGCCTTTTACAGCGTTATTGTTTATTTTTTTTGAAGTCCTTTGTCATTTGTTCTGACTTTTTATTTTTTAAATAATAAAATCAGTCAGTAGTAAGTTTAATAAATTATGAAAAGGATATTATTTCCCCCTTAAACAGTTTTACCCGTTTCCCTTGGCAGTTTTTCCCTCTATGTGAAGTATGTGGTAGATATTTCCAGTTTTGAAATTATCCATTGTTTAAATCTCTTTCTCTGCTCATCAGATGTTTGTTCAGGGATACTGAAAAACACAACATTTTTTGTCCAGAATAGTTGGTCTCCTCCTTACTACCATTTCCAGCAGAGCTTGATTTTTAGTTTAGTCAGAGTGAGGATCTGGTTCTGCCTGAATTCAAAGCTAAATCTAAGAGCTTGAAAGTCCTTATGTAGAATTCTGGTATCAAGGGCAGAGTTTTGAGTCTGCGAGGAATACTTGCTCATGATGCTGAATGATAGAAGGCCGACAACATTTCAGGTCGGCATTGGAAGTCTGGAGGTGTGGAGAATGGGCTGGATTGTTACACCTCAGGGAGTTATCACATCCTCATTTTAAATGGCAGAGTTTTTCAGGTGGAGAGGGAGAGCATTGTGAGGGGAAATAAAGCTAACTAGGCTGGGATAAGTTCCAAAAATAATTGTCAGCAGATTTTGAAGATGTCAGAAATGAAGGCAATGTAGAGGAATGGAGTAAGTCCCTCTGTTCTGTAGTGAGAAGAAGAGCAGCTGAAAAGTTGATATCAGTTAAGGGGAAAAGAAAAACGAAGAAAATACTGCCATGGTGGAATAAGGCTGGTAACAGAGCATATGGACAGCTTAGAAAGAGCCTAGGTAAGAGTCATGCTATTGAATATAAGAGACTGTGAGCAGAGGAAAGGAAAGTTATAAAAGGGACTAAGAAAGAAAGTTAGCACAGGTTCTGTGACACTACAGGCAGAAAAACAACAGTTAAGCCAGTCTGAAGAATGATTTGTCGAATTCGTGGGATTAACAAAGGCCTGTCTATTCCTGCTTTGATGGAAGGAAATAAATAAGTTGTAAGTAACAGGGAGAAGGCTGATCTATTTGTCAGGACTTTTCAGAGAGTACATAGCACCATTAATGTGAGTAGAGATGGGCAGCTGAGGAGGGAAAAACTGCTTGTCCACGAAGGACATAAATCTGAAGTAAACATAGATAATAGTGATGGGATTAATGTATTCTTTTCAATGCACAAGCTGAAGTGTTCAATAAGGCAAGGGCGTACTACCACCCCTGAGAGAGATGGCTTGAAGTATAAGATGTTTGAGCGCATAGACGACCTGGCATTGGAGGAGATGTTATCGCTGATAAATTCAGTGTGCGAACAAGGGCTAATCCCGGCTGAGGAGAAGCATGCAGTGGTCGTTCCAATTTTAAAACCTTGAAAGGAAGCTGATAGTGTTGGGTCACACAGGTCAGTTGCTCTAACAGTAGTTATCTGTAAAATAATGGAAAAAATGGTCACTGACCAGCTTGTGCACAGACTAGAGCAGAAAAGGTATTTTTCTCCATTACAAAATGGATTTAGACAAAGTTGAGCCACAGTGGATTCTTGGTCTTAGTGCTAGAAAGACATATTACAAGAGCTCTGGTGAATAGGTGTTTTCCTAGATTACCTTTGGCAGAAAGAAGAGGATAGTCTTTAAGTTTTCAGGTGTATAGCTGGATGAAGGTTTCACATATAGGGCACAAGTGATGAAAGTGAGAAAGTCATAAATGTTATGAGATACTTGACTGGGTGTTCCTCGGAAGCAGATAGAAATCTAATCCTGGTGATTTATCAGGGCATGATAAGAGCAGTTTTTTTTGACTACAGGTGCTTGGCATCTAAATCTGTGCTGGCTAAATTAGATGTTGTTCAGGTCAGGGCTCTGAGGCTGTGCACTGAAGCAGCAGCGCTGCTGGAGGAAATGGGGAAGCTCCACTGAGACTGTGACGAACAAAATTAGTGCTAAATTACTGGATAAAATGTAAAGGTTTTGGAACAGCTCTTCCACCAATATCTCTGCTATATGAGTGTTGGGAATTTGAAACTGGTAAAAAATAAGATTTAGCAGAATTAAGGTGGGGCCCTCTGTATGTTGGCCACCTGAGGCCTGTAGTACAGGCCATGTACTATGAAGTGAAGTTACTGGCTTATCAGGGTAACTTCAGGAGTAACTTAGTGACATCAGGTGTAACTTCCCGATTAACCCATGGATAGGTTTTACCAGAAAAACATACTGAGAGAGAATATGGCAGAATTTAGCATCATTAGTGTTGCATATTATCAATATGAAAAGTCCTTTAAATGGGGGTGGGGGTTTATTGTCCTGAAAGGCAAAATAATGCAACAGGCTGTTGTAATTGTAGCCTAGACTACATACCACAATGTGCAGTATTAAGGATAGGAAATATTAATGCCTAAGACTTGACAGAATGTTTATATTTCATCCTGACTTGCTGCCAGGTTCAGCTTTCCATTGCACATACATAGCAGCATTACATTTATACATATACAGCCTGATTGTTCTAGGTAGAACATCATTAAGAGATCAAGTCCTGTCCTAACAAACGTAGATTTTTTTCTGTTTCTTTTTTTTAAATTCTTCTTCTTCTTCTTCTATTATTATTATTATTATTATTATTATTATTAATTGAAAATACAAATTCTCAAGGAGGACAATAACAGTATTACACTTGATAAATCAGTGCAGTATAAAAGTGCAAAAATATAACATTAGGGGATTCATAGAGCAAAAAAAGAACAGAATAAAACAAAAGCAAAACAACACCAAAACAGTAGCAGATAAGATAAGGTGTGAAAAATGCATTTTAACAGGCATTTAAATTTAACACAAACATTTAACATAAAATAAAATAAAAAATAGTTATGATTTAGAATAGCAGAAGACAGGCAAAATCCAGGCTTAATTTCATGACATAACAAACGTAGATGAGATGGTGACAGCAAATAGAGCGGTGCGGGGATGACGTATTTTTGAAGGCCAACCCGGAAGTTAGTGTCACCACTCCTTCTAATAAAATAGCCAATTGGATTTTTCAAATGGTTTTTAAATTATTGCAGAAAATAAACTCCATTATCAACAAAAGTTTATGATACTTAACGATTTGTTCAGCGAGATTGTCTTCACAAATGCACACCACTTTGATGTTTTTGAAGTCTCAATACAATCGCCAGAAGTAAAAAGCAAATGTTAGGCTATTGCATCCATACTATAAACGAACAACACCACGGTCACATGACGTTGACGTCACCACCACTCAGTTTCTAGCTTGAAATTTTATTTAGCCATTTACCTCCTCTACAAAAGCTTTTCCCCTTAGTAAGTTAGTGTTAGTTTGAAAGAGTGTGAGTAAACATAACGGGGCTGTAAAGGTGGTCTGGTGAATAGGTTGGTTATTGTCACAGGTTTTTATGTGCAGCATTATGACGTCGACAACCTCTGTAGTCTCATTTAGCCACTTGCTAGCAACCGTCTTTTTTTAGACATGTAAAAGCTTTTAAAAAGTGGGGTATTTTCTGACGTATTTTATATCATAGACAAAAACGCAAATGTGTCTTGAGCTTGTGTAAACCATAGGCCTTAATGCAGGCGTTTAACGAAAAGGCACATTCAAAAAACCCATTGACACTTGAGACGAGGGAACCAGAAGTGCTAGATTGCAAACTTGTTTCTGGGTTTTAAGACTCATTCCTGCACCACTCTTATCAAATGCATTTTGAGAATACCGAAAACTATACAACACACTGATTAGCCACTACATTAAAGCCACTGACAGGTGAATTGAATAACATTGATCATGTTGTTGGGTGGCACAGCATTGGTTAGCACTGTCACTTCATAACAAGAGGGTTCTGGGTTCAAGGCCTGGTTTGACTGGGGCTTTTCTGTGTGGAGTTCTGTGTGTGTGTGCCTGCATGGGTTCACCATGCACCCACGTGCATTGAGGGGGCAAACCAATAGCCGAATGGTTAGGGTATGCACCACATGGGCCTTAGCACTCTGAGTACCAAGTCCCTGGTTCAACTCACAATCCATGTCACTCTCCTACTCTCTCTCCCCTGTCGCCCGTAGGTGTGAATGTGAATGTTTGTTTGTCTATATATGTCCAGATAATGAATAATCATATCGTTACAATACACTATTCTGGTGGGTCCTTCATTGATCTGGATGTAACTGTTTCTCTCTTTCTGCTGTTAGATGTCCAGCAGGTGTTGGTGTGTAAAGAAGAGGCCCTCTCTAAGAAGCAGGAGTGGAAGATCAGTTTGGACCAGGAACCAGCTGTTCAGCAGATAGTTGTGTTGTTTGAGAGAACAGTAACAGAATATGAGCAGGAACTTTGTCATTTAAATGAAGATCTCGACCGACAAAGTAAACTTCAAGGTGAAAGCTTTGTAGTGTGGAAATGATTAATCATGCAAGTTGGGATAACAGAGCACACTCTCTTGGTCAGTCATTCACAACATTGCACTTGGTAATGACAGATGTAGTTCTGTGAAAAATGGAAAAAAAAAAAGAAAAGAAAAAAGTTCAGTACCCATATCTTGATGCTGATTGGCTACAATCTCCTGCAGATTCACAGGGCAAGATACCAGATTAATAGGCATGATAATGCAGCAAATAGTTATTTTCATGTCGCTCAAGGTTATAGGTCTTTTCTGCTAAAAATGTTAACAGCTCTTAATGCAGTACTAGTAGCAGGTTAATGTGTTTGAAATCCAAGAACAGATTAAACCGGCAATATAACAGGGTGTTTGTCTGAAGAGGGCTATAAAGTCACAGTATTTCTAATGCCTGTGTGTCTGTCTTTCTATCTTCCCTGCAGATGTACAGCAGGTGTTGGTGTGTAAAGAAAAGCTGCCCCCTAAGCATCAGGAGCAGAGGAACAGACAGACCTGGAGGACCCAGGGCTCCCACACATTAAAGAATAACAGGAAGAACTGTGGAGCATTCAGGAGGGAGAGCAGCTTCAAGGTCTGGAGGGGGGTGACACCATCAAGGTCCCATTCACTGCTGTACCTGTGAAGAGTGGGGATGATGCTGACAGACCTCAAACCTCACAGCTTCATCAAAGACAAAGTGAGCAGATGAGAACAGAGGCTGATGGAAAGAACTGTGGAGGATCAGTACCAGCCAGGAACTCAGATCTACCTGGTGATGACAGCAGTTCATACTTTTCTGAAGCTGAGACTGACAACAGTAATGATGTTTGGGAGGAGACTACAGAACCTGAGTCACATTTAATTGGCTTCAAAAACACCAGTTCTCAAAGTATGGGAAATATAATTTGTGTTGTTTGTGGTAAAAAACTTTGTTCCATGAAAAGTTTATATACACAGCAGTCCACGTGGAATATGAATCCTTCATTTGTTCAATATGTGGTAAAATATTAGCTCATAGGCGAACATTAGTTGCACACATGAAAATTCACATGGAGGATGAACCTTTCAGCTGCATAGTGTGTAAAAAAGGATTTAATCACTGTCGATCATTGATGATCATTGAACACATAAGGACCCACACTGGAGAGAAACCCTACTCCTGCTCAGTGTGTAACAAATCTTTTAACAGGAGAGGAACTTGGGTCGTCCACACCAGGAGTCACACAGGGGAGAAACCCTTCTGCTGCACACTCTGTGGGAAAACATTTGGTCGCCAAGCACATCTGAAGAGGCATGAGAAACGCCATTCAGCAGAGAAACCGTTCAGTTGTTCGTACTGTGGGAAATGTTTTAATGAAAAAGGACATCTGAAAAGACACATCAGACTACGCACAGGAGAGAGGCCATTTAATTGTGAGGTTTGTGGGAGGAGGTTTATTCGACAAACTCATTTAAAAACCCATAAATGTATAATTTTTCCCACCAGTTCTTAGAAAGTCTTACTGTTAATTTTCACACCCTACACCTCTTGGACATCTCTCTCTCTCTCTCTCTCTCTGTAACACTATAGCTTAGATTGATATTTGACATTTATTCAGATCAGATTGTGTGATAATATTTGGGAGTGTTGATTGGTTGCAATCATTGCAGCAGTGACAGTTAATGGTTAAATTTTGAACTTATGATACCATATGGTCACTAATATGTATGCATGAATCGATGTTAAATAAAATGTGTAATCACAATGTCCCTCCCCAGTTTGCATCTGACTGCAGACCTTTGTTTGCCAAGTCGGGCTCATAGTTTTGTGCTAAGAGGTCATAGCATAACTTTGCTGCCTTTGGTGTATACATCAAGACTATGGCAGCTTGTCTATAGTGAGATTAACATTAAGTTGAAGTAAAGTGCTGTAATTGTCTCCTTTTCATAACACCCTTCTTGGAAAACCATTTTCACAGCAAACCTTCTGCTCAGTGCAATCGCTGCTCTGTGTCACAGCAAATGGTAGAATGCAAACACAACCACTGTGGGTCTGTGAAAATCAGTGAGTGAGACACAAATTCTCATAATCCCTCTGTTTGATGATTGTGGTCGACACTTTTATGTATTTATTTATTTGTAGCATGGAGCATGCAGTAGAGGAGCAGACTTTTTTTTTGCTCAGCTGCATCCATACAGCGGATGGTAGGACTGTTGAAGTGGACAAAACGTTGTATAGGGATGTCCCTCTCTGAATCGAGTAATAAAGTTCATTATTACTAAAGCATGAGTTTTGTCTGCGGAGGGCAGTAATGCGTCTTTGCTGAGTTCAGTCTGACATACTTTTATTTTGAAAGGTAAGAATAACGTTCTTCCGCACCACAACTTCCCGGAAATCCCTCCAACTAAAATCCATTAAAAAAATAACTTTTCCGCCGCGGAACTTCCACATCCAGTGCCGTTTCATACGATGCAAGCAGTCTCTTGTCGAGTCTTTGTTTCGGAATATACAACGTAATTTACCCCCCGCGTCACAGACATTAGATTGTGCCTGGATTAAATCTGGCACTTTTTGTTCACCTGCTTCTGGATGTTTTATCTCTGATACATCCCCGGTGCCCTGCTAAGCCGTTGAGGTTAGCTTAACTTGCTGTCTGGGTAAGGGAATTACTTTATCAGTATAATACGACTAGTAAGAGAATAAAGACATCATTTATGTTAAAGCACCAAACGATAAATCTCTCTCTCCTCTGTATGTGTGTGTACTGAAAGGAAAAGAAATTTGACATTTCTGAAAGAAAATGTCAAAAGTCCAAACTCTGAAAGCTCTGGCGAGTCAGAGACAAACTGCGGCTGCTGAAGAGATCATTGAGCTGTTTGGAAGAACCATTGCAGAGTACAGAGACTTAAAAGAGGAAAACAAGCGACAGTGGAGGAAAACTACAGCTGTTTCAGTCAAAGCAGGTTTGTAAACATGTATTAACCTGGCAGACAGAGGCTGTAGAGTAAACATGATGGTGTTCAGTGGACACTAGAGATATTAGGAGTATGCTGCCTCAGTAGAAACACTCTCAATAAGAATTTGCCAAACTTTATGATACATTGCTAATTCAGGTCAAACAGTTACAGAGTGATAACACAACAGCATAACAAACCCTGTATGTGTGTGTAAAATAAACCAGCTGTGAGTGAAGATAGACTGGGGGTTTACTGCCGTCAGAGCACGTGAAGATGTCACATTTCTGAAAGTTTATGTTCTTTGTGTGTGAGCTAAGCCCTGACCTCATGCAAACACAGACACCAAAACAGGGGGCAGAGCACTGTCTTGATCTGTGATCAAGTATCTACTATCTCCTCCTCACCACTACAGGGATATCATCATATTTCCCAGTCCTTTACGGCCCTGCTCCCTGTCTATGGTCAGATGTGATGGGCTTAGACAGCTATCAGTCATGGAAGCAGCCCTTTACCTATTGAAACCATAACAACTTTTTTTTTGCTCTAGAAATCCAGCAGGTGATTGTTGGTGACCATATTAAATTTGAGCAGCAGGAGTGGATTCCCAGTGTAGACCCAGAGCTCCCACATATTAAAGAGGAACTGCAGGAACACTGGAGTGTTCAGGAGGGACACCAGCTTCAAGGACTAGTGAAGGGCAAAGATGATGAAGAGAAAGCTCAGTCTTCACAGCTTAATCAGAGAGAAACTGATGAACAGATAAAAGAAGAAGCTGAAGGGGAGCAGTGTGAAGAATCAGAACCAACCAGGAAGCTGAGAGTGTTGGTGAAGCAGCAACTTACTTCAGCTGTTGAAGAGATATTTGGGCTGTTTGAAACAACGTTGGCAGAGTACGAAACAGAGATTGAAGGTCTACATAAGCTGCTGGAAGAGAGGGTGAAGCCTGAGGTCCAGATTATCACAGCAGGTTTGTAGAATGTTTTACAAAGACTAATCTGTTAAATTCATTAATGATATGTTATTGTAGGGCAAAACAGTATTTCTAAATGATCCTGTCTTCTAATAGAATCACATAAACACACCACATAAAGCTCATCTGAAGAAATGAGCTGTTTGGGGTTAGTTGAAGTGGTCCTGTTAACTCTCACTAAGCTAACTGGGTCTGATATGGATTCATTTACTGGTCTTGAATGAAGTTATCTTCAGTAATGTTGCACTCTTATTTTGAAATACGGGCATCAGAAGTGTAGAGTCTCTGTGACTATAAGCTTTTTCACTCCAGCTGTCAAAACACCAACTATTTTACCTTAAAATAACAGCTTCAAAATCATTTTGATGGTACACACACTTGTAACAGGGACTCCATGCCCTGCTCGTCTCTTCTTGCACTATGTGACCTTGGTGCTTCTTAAAGTGCAGAAGTCAGGCCCAGGAAGTCCACGGTTAACGTTCATCTCCGATATCAAGAGAGGAAACTTTGAAAATATTAGGAATTCTACGCAGAGTTTAGCGTGTTAGTTACAGTGACAGCGCTTCCTGCTCCAGCAGCTGGGGATCATGGGTAATATACACTGTGTTTCAGTTCAGTGAGTGGGGCCACTCACTGAACTGAAGTTAGTTGATAGACTTTGTTTTTTTGAATGTCAAAATCGCAAAACCGTTTGGACTTAATCATCACCCATGGCTGAAGAGAACGCTGCCACTCAGGAAAAGTTACGTTATGATGCTTTAATTTAAAGCTGAGGGACCATCTTAAACTAGGGAGGTCAAATGTCCTGCCTACAATATAATCACGATGGGGGCAGAAAGACACTGCGGTCTTTTGTGTACCATATTTTTTTGCAGCCAGCACAGTCTTGATTTGAGATAGTGTTTTGATAGTGTACATTTTTGACAAAATTTCCACTATCTCACCTTCACCACTACAGGGATATCATCATATTTCTCAGTCGTTTACCAGGCTTGCTCCCTGTCTATGGTCAGATGTGATGGGCTTAGACAGCTATCAGTCATGGAAACAGCCCTTTAGCTACTGACACCATGGCTTGACCATAATTTTTCCTGCTCTAGACGTCCAGCATGTGATGCTTGGTGACCAGATTCAATTTAAGCAGCAGGGGTGTGTCCCAGTGTAGACCCAGAACTCCCACATATTAAAGAGGAACTGCAGGAACACTGGAGTGTTCAGGAGGGACACCAGCTTCAAGGACTAGTGAAGAGCAAAGATGATGAAGAGAAAGCTCAGTCTTCACAGCTTAATCAGAGACAAACTGATGAACAGATAAAAGAAGAAGCTGAAGGAGAGCAGTGTGAAGAATCTCCTATTTAAAAATTGTCATGGTAAAGCCAGATTTTATACCATTTGTACCTAGAAGCACTACTGGGTAAAATTTTGCCCTGTAGAGGACTTGGTCATTTTCACGCTATTAATACCATACGTTTATATAAACACTCTGTGTTATGGAA
This sequence comes from Lates calcarifer, assembly GCF_001640805.2. NCBI lineage: Eukaryota > Metazoa > Chordata > Actinopteri > Centropomidae > Lates > Lates calcarifer. The sequence continues at coordinate 50,498 of NW_026117967.1, forward strand.
ATGCCTTCTGTTTACTACTATGTGTGATAGAGCTGTGTCAATGCAGTGCATGAGGAAAACTCTGATGGTGGGGAGGTTTCAGGACTGAGCGACGTGTCCTGGGATAATTCTGGATCTGACGAGTCATCATCTGACAGTGATTTAGAGCCTCTGCAGAAAGTGAGGCCAGTGAACCCTCTGCCTGAGGACGGGCCTGTTACAGATGGTAAGCAATGAAAAATTATCTTTTATCCTGTCTGTAGCCCTATCCTGTGACATATAATTGTTATGATAGATGTAAAAAAAAATATATAGATGTAAAAATATGATCCCTTGCGTGCTAGCAGCACCTAGCCTTGGACTCTACGCTAACACACTCAACACTGCAGCTTTCCCAAAGCATGTATAGCTTGTAGGAATGACTCTTTAAGATATATATATAGATACATAGATAATGACTTTTCTTTTTCATTAGTAGTCATTAATATTACAGTTCTTAATTCATTTCAAAGCTGTAATAATATCATATATGGCAGTCAAAAGAAGTCATTCCCTCTCTCCTGTTTAGTGTGTGCCATGGAGGTGTCACCAGCCCAAGACATCGATAAGGATGGCACAGTGAGGATGGTCATTGAATCTGCCGGAGGCACAGGGAGACGGCAAATACAGAACATCTGTAGTGATTCAGCTGGCCCCACGCTACACGCACGGCGCAACATTTGCGACAAACTCTCAGCATTTATGTGTCTGTGTGATGGTGTAATGTTGCAGCACATTCGTGAATGCACCATTGCCAAAGCACGCAGAGCGGGTGAAGAGAGAGCCAACTGGGATGTCTCTCTTGCGGAGCTAAAGGCCTTTATTGCCCTTCTGTATGTGAGGGGTGCATACTGTGGGAAAAACATAGACGTTGAAAGTTTCTGGTCAGAGCAATGGAGCATCATGTTTTTCACCACAACAATGTCGAAGAACCGGTTTCAAGAAATCATGCGCCACCTGTGCTTCGATCAGAAAATGACTCGCTGTTGCCAGTCGACCAGTGACAAATTTGCACACCTGAGGGAAGTGTGGGATAGGTTTATAAAGAACTCCATTGCATGTTACAGACCAGGGCGGGACATAACAGTGAATGAACAACTGTTCCCAACAAAAGTAAGATGCCCCTTCACGCAGTACATGTCCAACAAGTTTGGCATCAGGTTTTGGCTGGCTGTTGATGTTGACACCAAGTACATTCTGAATGGCTTCCCATACCTGGGAAAAGATGACAGCAGGTTGGCCACGCAACGCCTTGGAGAAAATGTGATGCTGAAGCTGGTGGAGCCCTTTGTTTGCAAGGGAAGGAACATCACTACCTCCATCCCACTTGCCAACACACTGTCTTCCAAAAATACCAGCCCTGTGGGCAAAATCAATAAGGACAAGCGGGAGTTGAAACATGGCAAAATGGTGCTGTCCATGAACCAATCCAAGAGAAATGTGCACCTGAAGAGAAAGCCAGAGATGAAGACCTATCACAACCAAACAAAAACAGGAGTTGACATCCTTTACCAAATGGCTCATCAGTACACAGTGAAAGGTTCTTATTCTTATTCTTATTCTTATTATTGTTGTTGTTGTTGTTGTTATGTACAACATATCTTATGCTCTCTCTCTCTCTCTCTCCATCTGTCTAGATGGCACACGTAGATGGCCTGTTGCTGCCTTTTACAACGTGCTGGATTTTGCTGCCATGAATGCCTGGGTGCTGTACCAGAGCTGTATGAATGAAAACATCCCCAGAAGGGACTTCATTCTTCAGCTGGCCCAGGAGCTGCGTGCCGAGTGGATGGCATCAAGGGAGCCACCGCGTCTGGACGTGCCTCTCAAATATGCAGCAGAGGACCGCAAGAGAATGACATGCATGGTGAAGGCCCAATGCAAACAGAACAAAACATACTGTAAATGCCTCAAGTGTGGGGTTGCTGTTTGTGGGAAATGCACAGTTAAGGTGATGTATGTTTGTGCAAGGTGTGTTTGAGCAACATGTAGCAGAAATAATTACTTAAACTTCCCCTAATGTTTTCTGATCCGTGTCATTTTTGTTTGGTTTTTCTTTTTCTGTTAAACACCGAACATACCTTGTGTGTCATATAAATAAAGTTTGCTATAATATCATTTTATTGTCATATTGTCATTTTTTGAGTAGCATAAAGGGACTACAACTAGCATTTCGTTATGCAACCCTCTGTTATAGAAATGAACCTTGCACCTTGAAAATCAGTGAATTCAAATAGAGTAAATTTTACCCAATGTGTATTATAGGCATACAGTGATAAATAGGTAGGTGAGTGTGAATATTCTCTAGAAAAAAGGGTTCTATAATAATGATCAAAGCATTGTGGTTATGGCATAACTCACTAACTGTATATCGCACATTCAATTTTTTTTTGTTTGTTAGCCACAGAATCTCGAACTGTGGGGCTGCCATAACATGATGTTTATGTTTAATTACATCATAAAAACAATTTAAATGATAATTTCAATATAATTCACTTTAAATTTCCTGCCTGACGTGGGTTTTCCCCACTGTTCTTTGAAATTCAGAAATTAATATATCACTCTGTAAAGTGCTCCAGACTTCCACCTCACACGTGTTAACTGCAGAGATCTAAGATGAGCACAAAGAACACAGGTGTTCAAAAACCATTGGATATTCAAGAATTAATAATTGTCATGAGGAGAAAACCACATAACATCAGCTAGAACACTAAGACAGTGAAGTCAGAAAGTTTAGATATACTATATGTCTTTTGAGCGTAAAACACTTACTTACTATTCCAGATTGTCTCCTTGTGAATTTACTGCAGGAAATCCTGATATTAGTGTGATCACAGTTGAGTTAAACAAGTCTGTTTTGGGTCCTTCCTGTTAGATGTTGCACAGCTGCCAGTGAGTAAAGAGGTTCCCACTGAGAAACACGAGTGGAGGACAAGTCTAGAACAAGAGGACCCAGAGCTCTGGAGTGTTCAGGAGACACAGCAGCTTCAAAGTCTGGAGGAGGATAATACCAACATGTTTCCATTCACTGCTGTGCCTGTGAAGAGTGAAGATGATGCTGAGAAAGCTCAGCCCTCACAGTTTCATCAAAGACAAAGTGAACAGATGGAAACAAGAGCTGATGAAGAGGGCTGCGGAGGATCAGAACCAGCCAGGATCCTTGGTCCAGCCAGTGACTTACAACAAGAATATCATGAAGAGGCATATTCCTCTGATCACAACACTGAAAACAGTGATGATTATTCTCAAGGGATGAGTCAACCTCAGACAGGTTTAATATCTCTCAACTACAATGAGGACATTGTAAGTCATGAAGGTTGTAATTCAGTGGACAAACTCTGTGGTGGTAAAACAGTTAATCACAGAAAAAACATGGCAGTTGACAAAGGAGGGAAACCATTTAGTTGCTCACTTTGTGGAAAAGGTTTTGGTGAAAAATCTGATTTGAAGAGACACATATGATTTCACACAGGGGAGAAACCATTCAATTGTACTTTCTGTGAAAAAAACTTTAGTGAAAAGGCAGATTTGAAGAGGCACATGAGAGTTCACACAGGTGAGAAACCATTCAGCTGTCCCATCTGTGGAAAAGGTTTCAGTGAAAAAACAGATCTGACAAGGCACATTCGAGTCCACACTGGAGAGAAACCATTTAGTTGCTCAATTTGTGGTAAAATATTCAGCCAGAATGAAAACCTGCGCAGACATGAAAGAATACATACAGGGGAGAAGCCCTTCAGCTGTCCAGTTTGTACAAAGAAATTTACTCACAGAGGAGCACTGGTTGTACACATGAGAATCCATACAGGAGAGAAACCATTTGGCTGCTCAGTCTGTGGAAAAAGATACATTGAAACAGGAAATTTGAAAAAGCACATGAGAGTCCACACAGGAGAGAAACCTTTAAAGTGCAGTGTTTGTGGAAGAAGATTTAATTATCAGTCTCAGGTCAAAACTCACAAGTGCTCGGGTGAGAGCAGCGTAACCACAGTCCATCATTCGTGAGGAGATCCAAATCTTGAAGTGTTGTAGGTAGAGATGCAGCCACATCTGAATACCACTCACACAGTTTGTGCTATGGTAAATTCTCAAGTAGGGTCTTTATTGGCTCAATCAGAGGTCTTCATTTCTAATTTTCTTCTTTTGTGAGAGGCCATCTTTCATGTTCTCTAATGTAATTAGTACATCAACATTTATGTTATACTCATCACTTTGCTGCTCTCGCTTTCTCCTCCGCATTCTCAAAAATTAATTTGCTGATAATTTCCAGTCACTCATGGTACCATTAATAAAACTCAGCACCACCTGCACAGATTTAAAAGTTTTCCAGGGGCACACATTTTTGGTGGATTTTTTATCTGAAATATTGGAGGAAGGGTTTCAGTATGTAAACAAAAAATGGTAGAAATTACTAGAATTACAAAATGTAAATACATTCAATGATGTTTACTGACAAAATAATTAAACCATTGATACTAACAAAAACTGTTTTGATCTGATGGCAGCAGAGTGATGATTATGACCTGATAATTAAATAACAGTACCTTTTTTCCATACAGGACATGTACACATGATGTCTGAAGTCTGCTGATGCATGTTCATTTTATGTGGGACTTCCTGTTAGGAGACTCCGGTCTGTAGTATAGTTCCGTACATTTCACTGACAAGCTAGAGAATTGAACTATGTAGATCCATTGTATAATTGTTACATTTTATTTTATTTGGTAATATTGTTGTAACTGTAATAATGCATTATATTTAATTAGCATAGCTACTATGCATATTCAGCATAGCAACATAACAATTGTTATTATAAATAGCTGTACTAGAGTTAACCTATATGTGGTCACAAAAGGGACATCATTATATATACAGTATTTGAGTAATTATACACCTGGGTTACTAGGTGTGTTATTTGATCATTCATGTTGATTTGAAGAAACGCATACCAGGAAAACAAGAAAAAAATTGTTAATTGGCCCTAGGCTTGAAAATGTTGCTATTTTATATTTTTGTCCATGTCACCCAGCTCTTGTTTCGTGCATTTTTAACAATAAATTGACAAATATGGACAAAGAACAAATATGAATACACTGACTGTGTTTCCTTTGACTTCATTTGGAAAGAAATGCTCTGTCTTCAAGAATTCTGATGAAATAAAAGCATCTTCTTCCGTCAGCCATGTGTTTAGCCAGTCTCTCAGGACTTGACCCAAAGCATCTAGAGCAGCACTGGCCTGCGGCTGATTGAAGGCATTTGGTGCCAGCTGGGGTCTGTCATCTCTACCTCAGTAGCCATTTTCACCTGTAGTGTTGATGGCTGCACAGGCCAGCGCAGAATGCAGGTAAGAGCAAACACTTCTGACTCAGCAATAATTCTCACGTTCCTTGCATACCTGAAGCTTAAACTGTTACTGCACATGTTGCAGGTTTAAATGTTAAAGTACATTTATGTGAGTTTTGTTTAACTAAAATGTTTGATGGCTGCATGTACCAACTGATACAAGTTACAGCTCACAACACGTACTGACTCCCAGCTGACTTGAATTTGAATTCTACATAGACTTCTCAATGTTGAATCCAAAGTAAAACCATTTTTAAGTTGCTCAGAGGTAGCAAGTATGTGACAACTTGTAAATGTCCTACTCACTACATATCTTTGTCCCAATACCTTAACTACCAAATTTCTAAGATCCTATTGTGTGTTTATGTCTAATAAAAATGTAAGACAATTATTTGTTACAGAATTTTTCAAAGTAATTGTTAAGTATCCATACTCGGCTACGAAAACACAGTCAGTCTTGGAGTTCTTCCAGGTACTGAAATACCTGTCTAAGATTTTTAAATACAAGGTGAATTCATTTTTTGTACTTGCAACACTGAAGAATAACAACTCAGATTAGACAGAAACATCTGTTAAGACATGTGTCCCCCTTAATCCATAGATCATTCCTTGGAACACATATCTACCATAGAAATATTTCCTATAAGATGTATTCAAGTGTAAGTTAGTGTATGGTTTCTGATTTAGGTGAACTAACCCCCAAGTTTCTTTTAAGAAAAAAAAAACACAAGACTGTAACAACACAATGCATTTGAGTACTTTCTAACATAAATAAAAATAAAAGGGCTTAAATGAAGAATAAACTCATTATGACAATTTTATTTGAATAGATACAAAAAAACTGTTCAATATTGAAGAGAAAATCAAACCAACAGATCACAATATCCAGGTAAATGGCTGCATACTGTCTGCTCATCCAAAACTAAAAGAGGAAGCAACATCTTCAGGAATTAATGCCCAATTGTGTTTCTACAAAATCATTACAATTCAAAAGCCTGTTCAGTTGCTTCACTAACTGCCATTCACCTCAAATTTACATTCATGTAAATAATGATTGAAGTAAAAGGTAGGTAAAATCAAAAAGTAAAGGTTCTAAATATGTCAAGGCCAAACTGTCTCAGATCTCATTTAAAGAAAATTAAGTAAAAGTTATGAATAATCTTAATTCAACATCCACTTGCTAACTTTTTCTGGAGCTTTCAACCTCACCTCATGGTCTTCATTGGCAGATGGAGTTTGCTGTTAGCTTACCAAGCAAACTCTATTTACTGATTATCTAGAAAATGCTAGTAAATGGAAATAGCAATATTCAAGCTGACTTTAAACCAGATACAACAAAATGTAAAGTAGGAGAGGCCCATAAGGATAAAATCCTTTATTACTGTATATGTGATGTTATTTCATGATATCAAGAAATACACTCAGTTGGCAGTTTAATGGGTACACCTACTTAAACCTAATGCAGTTTAAACGATGACTGCTGCAATAAATCCTGCCTTCATGACAGTTGTACTGCTGCTACAGCACTGCTCTGCCTTTCAGTTATTTTTCACAAGCTGAACAGTTTAAAGCTTTTTCATATCCATGACCTGTCATGTGTGTAGGTGACATTTCACTCTGGTTTAACATTTTACCACATTCACACTCTGTGTGTGCTCTCATGTGCTTCCTCATGCCTGCTTTATAACGAAATTTTTTGCCACACACTGTACAACTGAATGGTTGCTCCCCTGTATGAATGATCACATGTTCCTGCAGATGTTGTTTACGGCCAAATTTCTTACCACAGACTGAGCAGCTGAATGGTTTCTCTCCTGTATGAACTCTAATGTGTCTCTGGAGAGATCCCTTCAGGCTAAATTTTTTACCACACTCAGAGCACTTAAATGTTTTCTTGCCAATACTACAATGACATTTTTCAACAATTACGTGAACTTCATTATGTTTCACAAAAGTTGAAACTGGTTGAGGTTCCTTTGTCTCCTTCTGCTCATCATTGCTGTACTCAGTCTCAGAGTCAGAAGAGTCTGTTTCCATCTGTTGAGCTGAGCTGCTGGCTGGAGGCTCTGACTCTTTGTTCTCCACAGTTTGTGTTTGATGAAGCAGTGAGGTCTGAACTTTCTCTTCATCATCTTCGCTCTTCACAGACACAGGAGGGAACGGGAACTTAGTGATGTCATCCTTTAGTCCTTGAAACTGCTGTCCCCCCTGACTGCTCCAGATTTCCTCCTGCTCCTCTTTAATGTGTGGTGGCTCTGGGTCCTCTTTAATCGCAGACATCTGTACAACATCTAAAAGGTAGAAGATAAAGTGTAGGTTACCTTCAGTGTGTTGATACATTAACACTTCATTTCACAGCACAAGATCATTTGTCCTGACATGACCATATAAAAACTCAGGGGCAACTTCTAGCACAGTTTGTGATATATTAAGAGTTTATTTGGTTTAGTGATAGATTACCTGTATTTATTATTTAGTTTACATAGTAAAAATAATTATATTGATGTACCTTTCAGTACAGTTTCTGCCCCCTATGCTGTATTGTAAATCATATGAGAAGATTCTTGCTTTACCTTGGTTTACGACAATGTTTAGGTGGGTGGTATGTGTCAAAGTAACATCCAGATAAAAATCAGGACCCATGGTTTCCCAGCAGATTCTTGGATTGTAGAGATTAGAGATCAGTATTATTCACTTCACCTGTCTGTGGTTTCAATGTTGTGGCTGATCGGTGTAAATTAAATATCACTATTGAGGTTTATTCTGTTAACCATAAATGTTGTGTGGCTGATGGCAACAAATCAGTTTATGAGGCTGATTACATTTTGGCAGAGAGTTCTCTTAAATACAAATGTTCTTAACCTGCTGGCTAATCCACTGTCATGTTAAACCTCTGCATAGATATAAATGGCTCATTCTGAGCGAACGAAAACACAACGACATACTTATGTATATCACATTTCTGCCAATAGAAAGTTACACACTTCCTTAAGAGATAGCAGATACTTCTCTGTAAGCCCACCCCTGGAAAACCTGTAGAACAGGATTCCAGTACCGAGACCCCAGCTCCCACATCCACACCCCCCCAGGGACTGGCAGCAGTAGCTGCGCCGCAGCAGACACGCGGGCGGTGTGAACAAACACACGCACGCGTGTGAGCCCCAGGTGTTCACTGGACCCAGTGTGGGAAGCTAACTGTGTGTTACCCCATAGCTAATATATACAGACACAGCCAGCTCCCTCCCCGTCCTCACTCAGTCAGTCAGCTTGTAAAACTGAGTAAACGGACTAAACTCTTTCTGTATCGATGGAGCAGGAAAAACCCTCCACTAACCTGCTTTGTTTTCCTGGCTAACAGGCCTCTCCACAACTTCCAGCAGTCTGCGCTGGCGTTCAATCTCCTCCTCATATTCCGCTATGGTTGTTTCAAACAGTCTGAATATCTCCTCTACAGCTGTGCTCAGTCGCTGCTTCACCAGCGTTCTCAGGGTTCGGATTTTACACATTGTCACACAACAAACAGCGACTTCTTCTTCAAACAAACTTTGAGTGGGAACAGCTCTGCGGTGCTGACTTCTTCTTCTTCAATTATTGGCGGTTGGCAAAAAATGAATTACCGCCACCAAGTGGTAGGTGATGTGGATCAGATCAGGTCAAACATCTTCTCACTCCAAAGATAACTGAGACATAATTCGATTAAAAAAAAAAAAAAAATCATTTCTCTGAGATCTTACGAAGAATATTTATTAGATTGAGGTGTAATTTTATCTACGTGAGGTTTTGAATCAGATGCCTTCTTTCTGCTCAGTTTCTGACAGGATAGCATAACATAACATAGCAGTACTGTGTCTTCTTTTATTATTATTTCATGCACAAATTTCTCCTTTCAACTGTATACCATCGTCCTTTTCTCTCTTCCTCTCATTGCTTTTGCCAACAGTCCTTCAGTTTCTGCCTCACAATGCTCTTGATTTCCTCTCTGCTGAAGCTAATTGTTGTTGTTGTTATTACTTTTGTGGCCTCCTTTGTAACCTTATCTGCCACTTCATGTCCTTTGAAACCAACACATGCTGGTACCCATAGGAATACTGTAAGAACCATCATTCAAATTCTGTGAAATGTTTGTTGTACTATCAGAATGTCTGGTCTGCTGATTGCTCTCAGTGGTCTTCTGCACTTATAACTATATTGTGGACATTTCTAGGTGGTGGCTTTGGCACAGGACTGTGTGATATTTCCATACAGAGGAGGACATTCAGGACATTCAAGACATGATGCAATGTTAATGAATTTAAATGATGGGTTTTATTAAATTAAAATGATAAATGTTTTGACGCAAGCTTTAAATTTGTCAGTGGCATTAATTTAAAAAAAAAAGTGTGGTATGTTGCTTTAATGACAGCATGCACTCGATCCAGCATGGACTCCACTATTGCAAACCCTGATGCCCCATGTTATTCCAGCATGACTGCCAAAATACTCTGTTTCATTCTGCTGGTACAGACTGAGCCTGTTAGCAGGCTCTGTCACCCTGTTCTACAGTCTTTAGGTGCTTTAGACTGTGGTAGGTGTTGACTGAAAGAGCACATTAACAAAATTATTATTCATTAACAAAAACTTCTCATGAAGAGCTTTGGGCCTCAAAGTGAAATTCTGATATCTTTCTCTCTCTGCAGTGGAGGAAGAGACTTCAAAGAGGGTCTGTACCCTCCTGGAAGTGTACACCAGACAGTCACACAGGTGTGTTAGGTGTGTAGGTGTGTGTTAAAATTCAGGGTTCTTGTTCTAATGGCTTTCAAAAATTAAAACCTCCTGAGTCTCTGTTTGCTCTCATGATGTGCTGTTTTTGTTTTTAACTGAGGACTAACCTTACTTTTAGTAAAATTCCATGTTTTTTTTCTGTCCAATTTTGATTGCTTGTATAAAAATAAAACCACAATAAGTTGCCCTGATAGAATGAAAAAATAATTTCTAATATTTGTCTATAGTGAGAAATGAGAAAAATATTTTTACATTGCAGCAAATCAAACATTGGGGCACACTATGTTAGAAAATCTGTAGTCATACATTTATCTTAAAAATGGTTTGAATTGATATGATCAAAATTAAGGGATGCAGGCTCCCCTGAAGAATTCCATATCACTCTGCAACTTTATTCTAATTATCTGCCTTATATAGTAATGATAGAAAATTCACTTTAATTCTCAATTCCATGGTGCACCTTAAGATCAAAAATGATACAGAAAAGTCCATAAGCTGGATCATAAAGTTTTATTTCACCAGTAAAATCATAAGATACAAATAATATTCATCTGGATTAAGTAAACACCAGCTGTTATGTAGTTCCAATCCAGCTCATCAGAGCAACTGTTTCTGGCCAAATCTTTTGCCACTGCAGTTTTAACTTAGTAAAAAAGTATTTCTTTCCAGTGTGAGATTCCACATCTACAATACATGGTATTGAAGAAGTAAGAAATGTAATAATTCACGCCAACAAATAAAACTCATGATTGACTTAATCAAATGGAACTAACCCCTCCCCACACCTACTTAGATTCTAAACACACTGTCTTGTGTAGTTAATCTGTCTCTTAAATATGAGGATTTCCTGTTTTGTTTTATATCATATCTTTATAAATTAAA
>NW_026117968.1:0-26585 GCF_001640805.2 Lates calcarifer
TATGGCTGCTACAGAACAAAAACTTTGTTTTCAAGATATTCTTTAAGCAGAGTTAGAGCGCTGACAGAGACAGTCAAAATTTAGTCTGCCTCAACAGGAGACAGAGAGAGGAGACACAGCATTTGTTTCCATTAGTTGACATTGTTCCTCTGGTGAAGCCTCACCAGCAGCAAGATTTCAGAAATAAACATCAGTAGCTCTAATTAGCAGCCTTCAGTTGCTCAGAATAATGCAGTACCATTAAGGATCTCTATGTTGTACATCAGTGACTCACTGTAAACGTGTATAGTCTCAGACAGTGCATATGTCTTTGGACTGTTTTTTGTTTGATGTGTCTGTGTCTATGTGTTTTTGCCACTAAAATGTGATTCTGACATTCTCTTGAATCTTGTGCTGTTGAGGATTTTGTGTCTCTCCCTAAAAGCCCATGTATTTGGGTATGAATTATGAACTGCTGTGTTTCCTCTGATAAGGTCAGGTGTGACAGTTTGTGCTCCCATATTCTATATCAGCTGTGATTGCTGGGTGTTTTTCTGGGTTTGGTTGCTGATTGCGCTAGTCTTGTTGAAAATAGAAGCCGTTTGCAGGTGGGATTTAACACAGCATCATAAGGCAATCATAAAATGAACAAAGCCTGTGTTATAGTTAAAGGTTGTCTTCACTCTCCATTGGCTTCACCCCCACCACAGGTGTTTAGTTTAGCTTTTAGCTTTTTCTTTGTTGAATGCTTTCAGAAACTGATCTGCAGTACATTATGTAATACTTTAGTTTTTTTTAAAAAAGAACCATTTTATAAAATGTGTTCACATTAGACAACCTTGTTTATTATAGATGGTGGTGAGCTGTGTCCTTTGCCAGGATGATCTTTTTTAAGATCAGGAACAGTCCAAATGACAATGATTTTAAACTGAAATTTCTTTTGAATTATCTGTGTTTTTTTTTTTTATGAAACGTTACACAGTGAGCCATAAATAGCTCCCTTTAATGAGGAAAGACTGCAAATTGCAGCTTAAATGCCAGGCAGCACTGCAATGAGTGAATTTGTCTGGATTAGAGTTTATGTAGGGAGGTAAGCCTGCTGTTTGCTTCCTTTCATTAATTCACTGACTGTCTCTCTGCCTGCTCAGTCCTCTCTTTATGCTAAATGGGTAGCAAAGTTTCATCGATTAAAGGCTTAACAGTGTTTTAACCAACCACCATCACAGTCATATTCACTCTTAAATCTACAGTAATGACAGGTCATAACCTTAGTCCTACACATAACACCACAGACTGCCAGGATGCTGTAGTTACCCAGTTAACTGTCTGTCGACCTGCTAATCTACCAGACAATCCCACATCAGTTCAGACCGTAAAACAGTCAGTCGGTCTGTTCAGTCAGTCAGCTGAAAGCACAGTAATCATGCCAGTCAGCCTATTGGTGAGTCAGCAGGTCACCTCTTCATCTCTCACCCAGTCAACCAGACAACACCACCAGCACACCATGAAGTCAATCAGCGCAGGCGCAAGTCAGTCATCGTACTAAAACAGGCAGCTCCTCTGTCATAACATGAATCATTACTGTACACAAAGTTTTTGACGGTACAGAAGAAGATTACTAGGATGGAGGAGCAGTGATTGTTGTTATTCTGATCGAGATTTGCTATTCAGAGGATGAGCCTGTCTAACAAAGGAGTCTCATTTTGGAATAGCAGACTGTTATAACAAGTGGCTCACCTCAGCTGTGAAAAGTGTTCTGTCTTGAAAAGATAAAAGAACAGACCCTGGATGCAGCATACAGACTATATCATCCTTGTATTTTTTTTTTTTGGTTGTTGTTTTTTTTAAAAAAAGGATAATTATTGAAAATAAAACAAATCTAACATCTGAGGCTCCCTTCTAATTTTACATGCTCTCTCTACATTTTGAGTCAACTGGATGAAGACTATGTTACATGCTATCATATTATTTGACAGCTGTCTCATTATACTATTGAATTGGAGATTGTGTCACTACATGTTTTAATGTGGATGTTCTTGTAATATGTTTAGCACAATGTGTGTACAACATATGGTGAGTTTCAGCTGGTGGTTGGATGGATCATGGAGTCATTCTGTCGTGCTGTAATGATGCACTGTGTTAACTTAAAAGCTTGGTTATTGTATTGTTGATCTGGTGGTCCCTGTGGAGCATATGAGTTAGATTGAGGTCAGCACTCTCTTTGAGTCTTTGTAAAGCCCAGCTGTTGGCATGAATGAATTAATCTATTCATTATTTATTCATGCTGGTGGAATTGATTCTCTTCCCACTCTGGTTTGTGGATGGTATTAAAGTCAGTTGAAAAGCATTCAAGGAGCTTAGCTAGCTTAGCTTAGCTACATCACTATACTTGTTCTATTGTTTTTCTGTTAGCATTACATTTACATTTATCTATTTTATATATAGTATATTGTAAACTTTGCACTGAGAAAACCGGTTAACCTAATGTAACATCAAATGCTAATTAACGAAGCCTTGCACCCAGGTAGGCTACAGTTTTGTTGCCTGACTAGCTAATTTGCTAAAGAAGGGTAAACGAACTTAAGAACATTTTAGTGAAGAAAATAAAGTGAAGTGAGTAAAGTGAAGAAAAATAGTTGTGTTGTGTGCCATGAAACTTTTCTGCATGTTTGTTTGTTTATAATTTATTTATTTTACACAACTGTTAGTCTTACACAACAGCCCATACTACTTGAATCTCTGACAGTAACAAGAAGTTAGCAGTCATTTCAGTATGTCAGTGAACTAAATGCTGATTTTATCAGCAATCCATTGTAATATAGTTCATCTCTATTCATTTGGATAAGATTTTGTTCAGTACACCAAAGGTTCAATAAGTAATATTAGTGTTGAAAACCTGGATGTCTTCTAAAATATAAAGAACTCTGATATTCAGGGAAAAACCACAGCTGTAATTTGTTCCTGTGGACATACATGTACCTGCATTTTTACCTTTATTTATACATAACCATTCACAAACATCATGGAATTAATTACATTCAGTTTGCTCATTGCTGATCAGAGCATGTCAATCTCTAATCTGCTTCTCCCCCCCCTCTCTCTCCCACCCCTGTTTCCTCCCTCTGTTCTCCTATTGATCTGCTCACTTTGTCCAGGTCTTAAGGAAATCACTGGAGTCCTCGCAATCATAGATCCATCATCAAGGGAAAAGCTCCCATCATGGCAACCCCCAGCCTCCAGTCTGCGCTCCTTGACCCCTCGTGTAGAGGGTGTAATTGCTAAAGGAGGGGTGGTGAGACTTAGACAAGCTTGCCTTTGAAGACAAAAATCACCCAAACCATGTAGTGTAGCTTTCTCCAAGGAGGGGGGGAGGGTCTACAATTGAGTCTGATTTATTTATTTGATTTATTTTTCTGTTTATCTCTGGAACAGATTTGTTCTTGTTTAAAAAGTTTATGTGGGTGAGGACGAAGTGTGTGAGGTGAGGAGAAAGTGACAGAGAGGAAGAAGAGAGAGAAAGAAGGAAAGAGATGGTCCTCCACATCACCCCTTACTCCAGTGCCTGTCTGCACTTCCTGGATGGCTTATCATGGAGCTTGGTGTTTCCCTGCTACTGGCTCCTGGACCGGCTCCTGGCCTCATGCGTGGCCACCTCGCTGGAGAAGCGCCAGCGCTCCCAGGACCCCTGCTCCTTCCTCACCCTGTGTGTCCTGATCTCTGCACCCCTTTACCTGCTGCTCCTCCTTGCCTCCCTGCCTTTTGCCCTTTTGGGCTTCATCATCTGGGCTCCCCTGCAGGCTGTTCGCCAGCCCTACTTGTACACCTACCGCAGGTTAGTGTGGACCTTGGTAGTTTTTTGTACTACTACTATTTCTTGTTGTCAAGTTGCAAAAAAATAAGACAAATAGTAACATCAGCATCAAGACTATGGTGTTGTTGTCTCAGTGCTTTTCAAAATTTAGACTGCATGGCACATAAACCCTTTAACATCCTCATTATGCTGCGTCTCATTTTCCTCCCTGGTGTCTTTTGGACACAGATCAAAACATCAGAAGTGATTTTTAATTATTTTTAGAACCAGATACTGGAGCATCCTGACTCTCCTGTGTGGGTAGATTTAGGCAGCAAAACAGGTAAGGTTAAGGAGAGATCATGGTTTTAGTTAAATGTTAATCAGTGCTTTAGTTACTACGACTATAAGTGGCTATTGTATTGCAAGGAAAACAAATTACATTAAATTTCTCAGTGAATATTTTGCAGATGTGTTCAGTATAAACATTATGCAACTTTGCAGATATGACGATAAGGATTAATCAGGTTGCATTACATTTCTCTCAAAATATATTTGCTGTTGCAATTACAGTAATACTTCATATGAATACGTAACTTTTTGTTGACAAGGTTGACTTCTATGATGTATTTATTGTCAGTGTATTTATATGCATTTTCAATTTGACCAAAAAATAGTGTAGTTAGCACTGTTGCCTCACAGCAAGAAGGTTCTGGGTTTGAATCCTGCTTATGTCATCCCCTTGCTGTCTTCTTCTACAATGGTTTGATGGACATCTGAGATTCACTTAAAATCTGTGCTGCATTTGGATGAAAACCTTGACTACTGTTAGGTGATCTTCAAGGCCTGAAGGGCTATGAAACGTCAGGGAGTCTTGATTGTATCATTAGTACAAAAGATGAGAAACGCACACATCAAAATGAGTTTCTGTATGAATTTGAAATGAGGAATAGGCCATGCATGTGCAGAGTCATGCTTCATTTGATATTTAGAGACCCAGTTGTTCACATGGTTTGCAGAGTTCAAGAAGCAGAAAATTGAGTCATCATATACTGTAAATCATTTGCAAATTGGTCTGGCTTCCAGCTGCCAGGCTCAATCAGTTCTGAGCGACCACCCGAGTGGATACTATGATACTATAACTACAACACCTGTTTTAATCAGAGACCAGAGATCCTTATGGAGTCAGCCAGTAGAGTGCAGAAGGAGGATAAGGTCAGATTTGAAAAAAGAAAAACATCAAGAAATGAAAATAAAATGATTCTAAAAAAAATGTATCTACCATCATATTGTAAGTTGGTGCAGACAATGTCACATGATAATACCTACAGTACCAGTCAAAAGTTTGGACACTAATTCTTATTCAGTGGTTTTTCTCTATTTCTATTACTTTCTCCTTTGCACACTCTTGGCATTCTCTCAAGTAGATTCCTAAATTATCAGACTATAATTTTAATACATGGGGAAGTGTCTGGGTGCTCCACAGCTTCCATTTGCCTTACTGTGGTATGTCTTTCTTACCTTGTGCAGACCAGACAAACACCAGGCTGAGCAGGGCCAGGCAGGGCCAGGGGGCATAGGTATTGGGGAATGGAGGCCACAGGGCAGAAGCTTCTGTTTCTGCAGTGCCAACATATGCCTGCTGCCTGACTCCCTGGCCAGGTTCAACAACCTGTCAGACACCCACAGGAGAGCCCGCGAGGTGGGGAAGAGGATCCGCAATGGCGCCAGTCGGCCTCAAATAAAAATCTACATTGACTCACCAACCAACACTTCCATCAGGTGAGGAGAGCTTTCCCCCGGGCTCCTCCTGCGTATGTCCTAGCAGTAGTTAAAGGACATTATTGCAATCATAAATACCAATCAAACAAATATATTTTGATTTGATTTATTCTTCTTTCTTTCTGTTCAATTCATCAGCGCTGCATCCTTCAGCAGCCTCGCCACAGGTTTCCGTCGCACCTCCTCTCTGGACCAGCGTCCAGACCAAACACACACCACCAACGGCCCAGCAGACACTGAAACCGAACCCCTCACCGAGTGCCCAATACACCCCTCAGGTGCTGCCGACTGCCCTGTTCATCCTGCTGCAGGAGACCAGGGCTCCTCTGGGTGCCCCCTTCACCCAGATGGAGCAGACACCACAGCAGACTGCAACCTCCACCACACAGGGACTAACAACAGCTCAGACTGTCCCATTCACACCTCAGGGGAGGCTCCAGACTGCCCCATGCATTCCACAGGGCCTCAGAGTGCCCCTGGCCATCATGACTGTCCCATGCATGGTGAAGGGGCCCAGCCAAAATCCTCCACAGACTGCCCACTTCATACCTCAGGGGTTCAAATCAGCATCAGTGCCCCAGACCCAGACCCCCAGGAGGAGGAGGCCGAAACAGGGAACCATCGGCCCGGGGACCAGGCAGGAGGAGACACAAGCAGCATGACTGCCTCTAGGGAATCCCTTGCTCGTTACCACGGAGGTGACAGCGTTGTAGGGATATCCTCCAACAATACTCTCTCTCACGTTCCTCGCACATCAATCTTTAAGCGCCCAGGACGAAAACGCCGCCATGGAGATGAGACGTTTGACCATGAAATCTCCGCCTTTTTCCCTGCCAACTTGGATTTCCTGGCCCTACAGGAAGTGTTTGACCATGGATCGACGACTAGACTGCGCCGGCAGTTGCATCGCTACTTTCCCTACGTGCTAAGTGATGTCGGGAGGTACGGCTGGAAAGGCTGCTGCTCCAGGTTCAAATTCCTGAACAGTGGGCTGATGCTGGCTAGCCGCTACCCAATTCTGGATGCGCGGTATGAGTGCTACCCCAATGGGAGAGGGGAGGATGCACTGGCAGCCAAGGGGGCGCTGTTTGCCAAGGTCAGAGGTTTTCATTTTTTATTTTTACTTCACCACCCTGGTTCTGTTCTGTTATATGAATATGTATAAATGGACAGATATAGTATTGTTATTATCACCTAACTCCCAGTAAGAAAGCAAGTTAGTGTGTTTCCCAAAATGTCAAACTGGTAAAGAATGACCACCACACAATCAGGAAACTAATGAAAAAAAAAATCTCTCATCTTCACACAGATGATGTGAAACTGTCATATTTTCAAATTCAACTTCCATGAAATAATGTGATTACCATTCCTGCAACTTCATTATAATGTTTTAGACACACAACCTTCTTGTCATGGTTACACAAATTAGTTTAACTGTAAAGGTCAGTACATTTCCCAGGCTATATTTATACATGGTTACTTCTTGGAAGCCTTGACAAGACTTCAGGACGAGGGGACAACGTCGACTCCTCACTGTTTTCCTGGAAGATTTTTTGAACTATAGTTACAATACAGGTGCATTAGGGAAAAGATTCTTTTTTTCTAAAGTCCTTTCATTTCAAACTGAGCTGACATAGAGCTAAATGTCACCGTGGACCTAATTTCTGCTTTTCCTGCAGCAGACATGTCTATGCTCTGAACGCTTGGTGCCATTTCAGCCAAACGCTAATCCTGTCATCTCTGAAAGCTGCTATCTGTAACCTTGGCAAGGTGGTAATTGAATCCGCCCATTCAGCCTATTTTTACTAAATTAACTTATTATACATTTGTGAAAGAGGGTGTGAGCATGAAAGAGAGTGTGAAAGAGGGATGGAGAGTCATAGCTAAAATGACCTACCAACAGTGGGCATTAATTACTTTAGATCTTTGTAGTATGCTGACAGTAAGTAATATTTGGATAATAAAGATACAAACACAGACACTAACAGATTGGTAAGGAGACTTTAAAAATCACAATCATTTATTTTTACATTTACTGGCTTGTCCCAGATTCTTCTTCCACTTGATTATTTTCACACAGTTTGAATCAGCCACAAGTGACTGGGCCTCCCAGAGTTAGTCAGTCAGAGGAATGTCAGATTTTGTGTAAGTAGGTATACTGTGATTCTGTTTAGAGCTGTACCTAATGATCATTTTTATTAGTGATGACCCTCTTGACTAGTTATCAGTAATAAAAAACGTCCAAAATCCAAAGAAATTCAGTTCACAAACTAATTTATTTGAGAAGATGGAGACAGTGAAAGTTTTTTTGTTCGATAAATGACTAATGATAAATGATTAAAATGATTAATCAATATTACAACTAAATTAAATTAAATGGCATTGTTACATTTTATGTTGAATTGAATTGATGAAGAGACATGTTGTTTTCCCTCACTTAGATATCTTATTAAAATGTGTGACTGTAACACATTCTTACCAACAGTTATTTGGAGTCACTTGTGTTTTCTCCTCACTGGTGACTGTCTCTGTACACAGTCGTTATTTATGGATGCGGATGAGAGTTGTTCCAGTCACTCCACCTCCCAGTAACAACTGAGAGATATCCAGTCATGTTTCCTACTGCAGTTAGACACTACCATGTTAGCACTAAGTTATAGAGTCCATTAGGCGCCTCCAGTAGTAAGACAGATCTCAAGTAGATATGACATGACATGATGTGCAGTCTTAATGCATAGTGGAAGCACTTTCACAGTGGTCCCACTGTGCCAGCCTGGGAATCAGAGTGGGTTTATGACATGGCTACCAGCACGCTCATGTAGGCTACATTCAGAGTGAAGGGGCCTCTACAGTGGCTACCAGTGTACATTTTCCTATTTGATTCATGCTTCCTTTGAACCATATGTTGCATAACAAGAAAACACAGAGTAAGAAAAAGCAGTAGTGCTCAGTGTAAAGCTGACACAGACAACGTGCAATGAATCAGTGATGAAGCGAGCAATGGTTAAGTATGTCCTATTGTGTGTGTATGTATGTGTGTGTGTGTGTGTGTGTGTGTGTGTGTGTGTGTGTGTACCTGCATATGTGTCTGCCCCTGTGATGAGTATTGACATTCTGTGAGTTCATTAATCAGCCACATACTGTGACTGTCAGGATGTGAGTCTGGAGCTGATCCAGGACCTGCTGGGATGGATCCGCTTTATGTGACCTGATGCTGATGATGGATACTTGTGTGTGTGCGTGTGTGTATTGTAGGTGTGTGAGCATCCATTTGTTTATGTCCGTACATGCTCTTACATATACTAGATCTAATAAAGACACACTCCATCACAGCTTGCATGCTGACAGTCTCATCCTGTTAGCCCTGCTGCCTGCTGACTGTCACTGCAGTTTACAAGCTGGCCCCATATTCCTGTTTCACCTCCTTCTTGTACATGAGGTCACTCCAGGTCCCTGTGACAAGCTGGCCATCAGCCAGCTGGCACGTACATGTCTCAATGCAAGAGTCATGTCAAATAGTCTCTCTGGTCGCCCGTTATAGCTTTCCTTCTCTAGATTTTTTTTTTTGTTATCACTATATATTTTTATTGCAAAAAAGTTCCAACAAAAAATAGACTGAAGCTTGTATAACTATTAAACTTTTTGTTGGGATTAAATTGGTGCTTCATTAGCCAGCACTTGCTTGAGCTGCTAAAGCAGCATGTGTGCAAATTTTCTCTGCTGCTCTCAGAGCAACATTAGTTTATTCAAACATCTAGACACACCCACTGAAAGAGAGTTCATTCTCGACCTTGGGAGTAGCAGTTTGATCAAATAATCTTAAACCAAGATCTATTTAATTAAAATTTTCTGGCTGTTGTGACCTTCATTTGTGCATAAGGTTGGCCGAGTTGTCATGGAGATGGTTCAGTTGTCAGCTGCCTATTTGTTGTGTTCATTGAGTCTCTTGCCCAGGGCGCAGTATTCCCAACACCATATGAGTTGTTTGGAAATGTTCACTGAGTGATAGTTTAGGTGTGATGATTTTCCTATGTGAATCTCTACATTGTACTCAGCCACCCATATCCTAATAAAAGGCCCCATTACCTAAATAATGATATGATATGAGCAGTTAAAGACTCTCAATTTCTGCAATGGACTTTGGGGTAATTGGCTCGTTGATGTTCTGCTTAGATATCATATGTTGCTGTGGCCATTGTTAATTGAATAGTGTGATACCCAGACATTGTATTTATTGAAGATGCTACCAATTCATAATGTCAGTAATTCTGTAAATTCAGTTTATTATCCAGAGGAAATGTCTTCATAGGTCAGTTTTTCTGAGTTTGTCTTGGACTACACACCCGAACAAGCTAATTGTGCACAATAGAGTTCAAATGGACATTTGAGATGCTGTTAAGAACCACTTTGTGTTTCATGCTCTAAGCCATCAATAAAGAGGGAGCTGTTAGGGTCAGATAGTTTATTTCTTACAGTGAGCTCTGTCTTGACTGCATGGTATCAGTTTTTGGTCTTTGCTGTAACCTGCCTGTCTCCCAGCCAGCTGTAGGCTTTGATGTGCCTGTTGTTCAGTCCTTGCGCCTCACTGCCCGCCAGATGTCTTGGCAGCTTTCCGTGGCAGCATCTCATGCTGAACCCTCGCCTCCCCTCCATGAACCTTTGGTCATTCTCACTCATTACTACTCAACACTCTGCCTTGCTTCCCTGCCAGCTGGGATGCATCTCATTAGATGCAATTCATTTGATGTACCTGATGTTCACGCTGCGTTTCCCTGTGCAGCTACCAGATACTGTGTTCTTTCATATCAAAGCTAGTCAGAAGTCATTGTTAAAGTGGCTTTCTCTATTTTGCACTTTATTTCCCTAACAAAATCTATTATCCGCTAGCTATATTTTGAGGGTTGTGTGTGTGTGTGTGGGGGGGCTTGAGTGAGATGTGGGTACACCCTGGACAGATATTACCACTGTGCCACATCCCAGACACAACCTGTCAGTCAAAACATTACAGGTAGTGTGATAACACAATCTTCCATAGATATATAGATATAGAAAGTTTGAGATTCCATAGGACATGCTCATCTCTTTGTCTGTTCAACCATAGCTGTCAATGTTCATATTAACTACTCAGTTGCTATGTTTATTATAAACACACACATAAACTCTTTTATAAACTATTTTAATCAATTGGTAATGATGACTCTGGGATACCACTGCCCATAATGGTTTACACATGCATATGTGATGCATTGACACCATGAACACTATAGATGTTCACAAACACACTTCCTCTACACCAATGAAACAGACAGAGATGTTTATAGGCAAACAGTCAATTAAATGTGTGTTTACATCTATTTATCGCTGTGTAAGGGGAACCAAGTTTATACACGTGTACACTTTCACAAAGGTGAAATTATTAAGCGGTGATTTATAAAGCAGAACCATGTACATGCACAGCTGCATAAATCATAAAAGTTCATATGCATATTACTGCCAACAACATACACAGAGAGTTTTTGCCTGTGGACCCAGGTGTTGCAATAACTATTTCATGGCCCCTGTGAGTCAAAATGGGCATTTATTTATGTATCAATTCCATGAATTACTAGAGTAACATTTTTTAGTTAGAAAAAATTGTATTGGAACCAAAGTAATGACTTGTCAAGGGGTTAGAAATTGTCCTCTGATACAGTCATGCATTCTGTGTGGGATAGGGAAATTATTTTGACTTGAGGGATCAACCAATGACTTTCAATTCAAAAAATCAGTTTAAGCATATTGGATTATTCCTGTAGTTTGCTTCCCACAATAGACTTCATGGATGGAATTAATGTTCACCTTTTTTATTTAGTACTGTAACCTTGAACTTTCCATTACCTTAATCAGATCATGGACAGATATGTAGAAAGTGAAAATTCCAAATACAGTCATGAAACATTCTTCAGAAATTTGCATAGTAAATGAACGTTGAATGAATGTTCCAGAAGGCTCAGTTTGAGGGTGTTCTTGTTTCTTTGGTGCTGTATCACACTGAGATACAAGATGGAGTTTACTTTATTTCAGTTCGGGTTACTTTGGGTTAATGTATCTAGCATATGATTTACATTAGCTGTTACAATTAACTGACTTTTGACTATGACTTGACTATGATAAAAATCAGCCATCCTCTGCTATTGTTTCCAGACTGATGTATCTAAATCATAAGTATGTTAAATGCTGTTCCTCATATGATTCAGGCCCAGCAAATTTATCTCAATGCACACACAAGTTCTCATAATTTCCCCATGGTTGTATTTACCTGGAGAGCAGTGGCAGGCCAGCAACATAAATCTGAATTGGCTCTTGTGGAGAAGTGATGCATTTGAGAGAGAGAGAGAGAGAGAGAGAGAGAGGGAGGGAGAAAGGGCGAGGGAGATAGAATATTAATTAAAAAATGTTTCCCTAAAGAGAGAGCCAGCGCTGGCTTCGTAATTAAAGCTTTTCAGTCTCAACATTTATCCCCTCTTATAATTATTTCAAACTACTAAGTGCATGGTTGAAGAGTTGTGAGTGTATGTGTGTGTCACTGTGTGAGTGTGTAAATGCATTACTACGGATTAGGCCTCAAAACAGGGACACACTCAAATCGAGACTGGACAGAGTGGAAATCAATCAAGAATTCCCCAAATCTGCCCCTGGTCATTAATGACCAGAGGGACTTCATTCACTATCAAGGTCAATTCACTATATTGACACAAATTGTTGTCCTGTCCATCACTAAAGACATTTCAACCTTAATCAGTCTTAATGCAAGTCAAACAGTCTACCAAAGGTAAGAGTAAACAACACAGGTTGCCCTTATAGCAGCATCGTCTGTCAGATCATCAAAATGCTTTTGTCTTTTTGATAATAAAAATGTAGAAACTAGGACTCATTGTCAGTTGTGTTCATACAGTTTTTGTGGGATGGAGTTCCAAGTTAAAGGACCTGTATCTGCTATAGACCAAAGCTACAGACTTGAGACTCAGCTTGGGTCAGAATTCAAAGAGTTCAGTAGAACTTGCTATTAACAAACTATGGACATGTCTCGATTAACAGCTTTGTGACATGCAGTTAAAAGGGTGTGACTGTGAGGAACAGCTGAGGTTTTCACTGGACTGGAAAGTTTTTGAAGTGTCAAGTGTCTGATGCAGTAAAATGAAAGCCAGTCAGCTACAGGCAGGATCTTTAGCACCACATAAGATTTACAGCAGCGAAACACCCTGACTAGACCACATCCCTAAAAATAATGCTGCCACCACGCTTACAACGAAAAGACTTCAGCATGAGAACGTCTGTGGTTCGCTCATCTGAAAAGACTGACAAACAAAACTGCAGCTCATCTGTCACCCTGCTGCTTTCTGCAGCTTGTCTGTCATCTCAATAATTTGGCTGCTCGGTTTTCAAGCGAAGAGATCAAACTCATGTGAGTAATGTGAGATGAAATCTCTCTCGCCCTTATCTGATGGTAAAGTTAAGGTAATTAGTTACAGCACCCGTGGAAGTTTCATAATCATGCATTTATAACTCAGCTTTGTGTGGCTTGCTTCCAGAGTGAAGTCACATTTTACAGCTCAGTTCTGTCTCAGTGCCCTGTGAAAAAAGAAATCTTGGGAAGTTTCATCTTGGATCCTGCATTCTCATTAATTTACTGTTTTTTTTAAGAAATGCACTTAATTTCATTTCATGTTTTTTCCTTTCTTATACAAAGCAGAAGTGAAAAGGAAAAGACACTTTCAGCTCATTTCAGCATAAATTGCTTCCAGTCAAGGCTTTCCTTCATCACTAAACAGAATACTGATTCTGCATGGACCACAGACAGCATGAACACAATGGAAGTCCACTCTGTCCTGTATGCATGAGTGTGTACACACACATACACACATGAGAATCCCCTCAGGCATCTTGTCAGTTTCAGGGTGCACACACACCTATTGAAGCATAGATAAGCCCCTGAAATATTAATACAGTGCGTAGCATGCAAATAGAGTGAAGAGCAGAAAGGAAGGAGTAACAGAACAGGAAGGAATGAGGACAGAGTCAGAGGGGTGGGGGTAGGGGGGGTCCCCTGTGATGGGATTACTCAAACTGAGAAATAAAAAGCAAGTCATGTAACAGAAACAAACACTTTTAACATGTGGTTAAAGCAGAGTGAGCAGGAATATTGCTTCTACTTATGGATTTAATTACAGATTTTATATTAGTATCCAGTATATAATAGAAATTACATTCATATACTAATAAACTATTCACTCAATTACAGTGTGGTGGCAACACAGTCACTAGCTGGATTATGCTAACAAGCAAACAAGCATTGTTTTTTTTGTTTTTTGTTTTTGAGAATGAATGAATGAATGAAGCACTACATTTATTAACAACCAGGACGTGGTTAATGTATGGTGTGGTTGGTGGTCATTCAGTATCAACATGAGAATTCCCAAATATGTAAATAATAACAGCTCCTCATTACAATAACAGAAAACATAATCCAGTCACAATTATGTTTCCTTCTATACAACAGTCTCTAGAGTTTACAGTTTTCCAGTCAGAAAAAAAAAAAAAAAAAAAAAAAAAAAAATCCAGTTGAAACAGTTGGAAACACCTTGTTGAACAGAGAGGTCAGAGGTCGTGGTCAGACTGGTTGGAGCTGACAGAAAGGTTACATACAGTAACTCAGATAACTACTCTTTACAACTGTGGTGAACAGAAAATCATCTCAGAATGAACAACATGTTGAACCTTGAGGTGCATGTTGAGTTCTACATAGGAGACAGAGTTGGTCCGATGATATCAGCAAACCAAACCTCACATCTTACACAACATTATCAGAAAAGTTAACATACCATCTGATTTAACAAACAGGGCGAGTCTTCTCTGCTCCTCTAGCCCACCCATTCTCACAAAATACTCATTCCATTAAGAGTAATTGAATTAGTGCCTCAAATCTTCAGAGGGAAATGTATGGCCTATGCTGTAAAGAGTATTTACTGTACTTCAGTCTACAATCTGAGCTTTGTGTTTGGTATTAAAATCTGGCTAATTAGGCTAATGCTTTATTATGGCTTTTAGGATTTTTCATTAGGGGCTCTACACAGACACCAAGCCAAAACTGCCATCTCATTATTGGCAATCACTTTCCATTTGTCTAAATGAAAGTCCCCTCCTCGGTGGGGTGCTTTAACACCATGGCTAACATCAGGGAGGTAAATGCTAATTTCTTTCTTCATTATAGAGAATTCATCTCAAATGATACACATTCATCTGAATGAATGTGTCACACAGCATGCATGTTTTTGAATGGAAATTGAACAGATACAAATTGTAATAGTTGTACTGTATTTTTAAGTGAAGTTCTGTTTTTTCCACAACATTGTGCCTTTTTTTTAAGATCAGGTTACAACTGATCGTGGTTTGTTAAGACATCTCAGACAGCCCACAGTTATGCTAGAACAGCTACATTCATCACATGGTCATCTGCCGTGGGTGAGTGTAGGTGACTGAAAGTTGAAAAGTCGCGCTCACACTTTGCACTGTTCAGTGGCCAAACAATGACAATGTCACACAGACTCTTGAAAAGGAACCAAAACTCAGTCAGACTGGATGTTTTCACTTTACTTGGAATCTCAAGTCTTGCAAATTCCCCTTTCAAAAGTCATTGTTTCATCAGTTTAGAGCTTGTATGCCCCTCGTCCATCTCACTGATCATTGAGTCCATGATGGGAATGAATGTGCTTTTTGTGACAGCATCTTTGCTGTCAACATGTTTTTGCAAGTTTGTTTCCAAGTGTTGATATGATAACATATTCATGTCCTCTCCTTGACGTGTGTTTAGTTCTTTTTGGTTTAGCAGTTGCTCACAGACATGTTTGATTTACTGTATTCCACAGCTCATTGGAGCTGTTCTCACTATGATATACATCAGAGGCAGCTGCTCAGACATTGTCAGTGTAGAGCATGTTAGATAGAAACCTGGTTTCACCTATCACCTGATGAACATTCTATATACATATTTTTTCCATTCATAGCATTCATACATTCATTTTATCTTTAGTCTTATTATAATTACTGTTAAAACAAGACACATTCACACATGTATCATTAAATATCAAACATATCAAATTCACTGTAATGTTTCATATCACAGTACAATACAATCTCCTCAGTGCTGTAGGGAGAGAGATTGTTCTGCTGCCCTCAAGGGTCAACCCCAACGATCAATTAATGCAGTGTGAAGTTATGAGCCCAGTCGTCTCATTATTTGTGCTTTAGTTTTAACCTACTGTGCTTGCCATAATTGCGCAAACTTAGAGTTTTACAAGGAACTGGGTGAGCACAGTGGACATTCACATTGCTTTTAATTGGTATGGTATGGATAGATTGAACTGGGTATTTGTTTCAGACTTGTCTTGTTATCTGACCGCTTAGACTGCTTGTATTATTGGTCCCCATGTTCTTCCTCTCCATCCATCAATCCATCTATATTTACATCACCTTTTTTCTGCTCAGGGGTCACAGGCTGGATAAACATTTGACAGGTCTCTTTTCTATCACAGGGCTACATGTATATAGAGAGAACCATTCACATATTTGGAGCAGAATGTAACACCCATGCAGACAGAGGGAGAATAAGAAAACTCAAAAAACACAAAAAGGCCAGCTGATCACTTGTTAAATACAAAATTAAAAAGATAAAAAATAAATAAAGTTGAAAGGATCATTCCTTGCAAAAACCTTGCCATACTATAAGCTATTAGAATAGCAAATGCAAATGTTGTCATTAGTTGGATAAATAGCATGTTGAAGTACTATTGTATTTCAGCTGGCAATAATCTATAGTGTAATGTATATGTATATATAAAACTAATGTAGTGCGGTTTAAGTCGTACATTGATTGCTAACTTGAAAATCCCCTGCTTGATTATGAGGATGGAGCTATATTAAGAGCAGTTTACCTGTGTTCAAGGCTGTCACTAAGCTGGCCTCTAGCAGGGTGTATTCTGCCTTGTTATAGATCTCCTCCGCCCAGATGTCTTCCCACTTCAGTCTACCCACCCCACAATCACCATCTCCCTTTCTCTGCAACCCTTTATTCCTCCTCCTCCTCCTCCTCCTCATCAGTCTGCATCCACCCACCAGCACTTAAGAGCTGCCAGCCTCTGCCTTGCTCCATGTCTTGTTTCTCTGTTGCTGAAGGACTTCTCAACACTGATGCTAAAGGTGTCTGATTAAATCTCGAGTGATACTGGATTTATTGCAGCTTTGCTCACACTGTGCTGCTCAGGGCATGGAGAAATTGAGGTTGTGAAGAAGTATTGAAAAATGTATAAAGTGTATGAGGACGTGTTGAAAAAATAATATCTTCAGCTCCGTGTTTAGCTCGCACTGATCGAGTCGGTCTGCTTCTTGTAAAGGACTTTGCTAACTCATTTGATTTGGGCTATTGGACATTTCAAATAACACAACATGCAGTCCTTCAGTTTTTCTTATTTTTATTGATGAGACTACTTTTCCCCAAAGGTATAAACTCACTGCAATCCAAATACATACACCCAATAATCTTTGACTGTTTGGGTGGAGCGTTATGTGAGGAAACTTGCAATGAAAATATCTATGGTTTTTAGTGTAGAAGCTCCATTTTGTCTTCTGTCAGCGATCAATGCTTTTTTCCTTGGGATTTATTTTTCTTTCAAATAATAATTTAAATAATTTTAATGTTTGCCTGCTTGTTACTGGCTTAAATCTTCTGTTGAGCAACAAAACAAAGAGTCATAAGTATCCTTGGTAGCAGCTCTGTGAGGCTGTATGTAGGCAATGCTGTGCATTTGAGCTAAATGCTAATATCAGCATGCTAACATGTTCACAAGGTTTAATGTTCACGATCTTGGTTTAGCATGTTAGCATGCTAACATTGAATAATTACCACTAACTCTAAATATTTCTGAGTATAACATTAATGTTTGTACTGAATGTCAGTTCATCAGTACTGTAGCTGATGGGATATTTCACAAAAACCAGAAACATCAAAGTCAAGTCAGGAAGATTCATTCTCTGGGAATGGACAAGGATAAAATTGCTTAAATAAACCAAACTCAGTGGGGCTGTGGCTTAGGAGGTAAAGCGGGTCGCCCACTAATCGTAAGGTCAGCGGTTCGAACCCTGGCTTCTCCAGTCTGTGCTGAAGTATCCTTGGGCAAGATACTCAAACCCCATGTTGCCCCCGATGTGTGTATCATCGGTGTGTGAATGGGTATGCATGTGTTAGAGCGCATTGTAGAATAGAGCAAGCGCTGTGTGAATGTAACACGTAGTGTGAAGCACTTTGAGTGGTCAATACAACTAGAAAAGCATTATATATAAGTACAAGTCCATTTACATTTCTGAACAGGAGTCAACAGGACAAGATACTTAGTTTGATTGACAGGTGATCTTTTGTAAAGCGCAGGGCAGAAAAAAAGCACTGAGCTCTAAAAATGGAGGCATAATTATAAACCATGGAATCACAAGTTTAACAGTAGATTTCTGTAGTCCACCTGTATGTTGGAAACTAGACACAAGAGGCAAACACCGTACCTGGATGTTGGAACACAGCTCACATTCGACAGCAGGTTTCTAACAAGCCTTTTGATAGCAACATCAGTCAACTGCAGTGAAACACATGCTAATGCTCCAGCTACAATCAGAACAGCTGACAGAGCACAATCAGTACAGAGAGAGAGGAGCGCATATCCTGATCTTATATGTGATCATTCTTCACTTGTGATACAGTAAACATTATGGAAGCACGTTGTATTTGGTGAAGAGGACAAAGAAGAAGAGAAAATGTCTTAGAATTTTGAGATCTTCTATAAAAGGTCTCAAAATTACAAAGCGGTATCCTGTCATTTTAAAGCAACACTATGTAACTTTTGCTGAACAGTGGCAACAGCGGCAGCTGCAGCCACACGTGGTTATTACAGAACGTTTATGCATTTTAATTCCACTGGGCTTTGAGTGGTTGCAGGTACTGGGAGCAGCTCATGTATAGACAACAAAGCCTATGAATCACTCAGACAACAAACACAAAATTCATCAGAAGGGTTGATAAAAGAAAGAAAGAATTACAGAGCGAGGCCTGTCTGTGTGACTCAGTGCTGTAAAGCGTTACTCGTTATCATAAGAACCTTGTCTTTTAATTATGCCATTACATAATTATTACGATATAAGTATCTTATTAATACAAGTTACAGCTGATGTACTTGTGGGATATGAATCTCAGAATTCCAAAATTCTTGTCTTATAGTCACAGCATAATGTAATTAATATAGGATTTCATAATGGCAAAATATGGATCTTATAATTATGAAAATGATCAAATAATTATGTGATACTTTTTAAATTCTTACAAGATTCTTATGTTAGCTTACCTTAATTATGAGGTAACTTACTATTATGTAATATTACCATATATTATACCAGGATATTAAAATTATGATGGACGTTGTAATTGTTAAATGCTTGTATCTCATGTAATTATGAGATACAGACCCAATAATTAGGAGCTGTAGGTGAATGCAATGTGTGTCTGTATGTTTTTATATGTTAACTTTTTTTTTTCTTCATGTTCTTTCTCCCAGGATGCCCCTCTGCTGTATGTAGCACACCCAAACAGCTGTAATGAAATTAGTGCAGTAATGACTCTGTTTCTCCACAGGGATCAATAAAATTTTACCTTGTCTTTTATGATCTAATTGGCAGTACTGTTACCTGGCAGGCTTTACATACACAAACACTCTTGTTAAGTGGGCTTTGATGTTGCTCGTTTGATCACGGCAGACTGACATTATGTCATGTTTGTTTCTGGTCCCCTGCAGGTTCACGTGGGCACCTCCCATCAGGAGCAAAGGGTTGTGGGATATCTCACGTGTACGCACCTCCACGCCATAGAAGGTACAGTGACATGCTGTCCAAATTCTCTCTGTCGCTCTCTTTCTGTCTGTCAAACACCCACATACACACAAGGAAATGCACATGCACACATTGATGTATTTATGTGATTTCTATGGCACTGCCTTTCACTTTTTGAGGCAGTTTTGTACTAAGAGTGGAGAACATGTTGGCTCTGTGTGTGTGTGTGTCTTTGTGATTGTTTTTCACTAGAGCAGCCAGATAACTACAACCATCTAGTTACACACACAGCCCTTTGTGTGTGTGTGTGTGTGTGTGTGTGTGTGTGTGTGTGTGTGTGTGTGTGTGTGTGTGTGTCCGTGTCCAGATAGCTAGATAAATGGGTGCATCAAAACCTCTGCGTGCCTCCTCCTGCTGTTCCCATGGCGACTGGTTCAAGCTGCTGAAGGCGTCACAGCCCTATTTAAAGCCTCCGGTCGATGCCTCCCTCATTTTTTACCAAAGACACGTCCCCCCACCCCCCGCCCCTCCTTGCTTGCTATTCTGAGCTCCTCCTACGCTTCTCACAGGCCTAAATTTAGCAGTGGCAGGGCTGTTTCTAAAAATACATCAAACACAAAGCCTTTGGGGGCGATGGGGCTGGAATGTGGGGGTAAGACAGGGATAATGGGGGAAAAAAAAGGAGGAGGAGCACAAAGACCTGATTCTTTGCAAAGAGGTAAGAGTTATATACAGAAATCTTTAATGCTGGGGTGACAGATGCATGATGCAGTGTGATTAACTACATATACTGATTACATACTGAACTTAATCCTATTGTAGGATTTACTCCAATCTGACTTATGTATTCAGTGTAGTTTTGATGAGAAAGAGCAGTCACCGTGTTCACTGTTTATATATTTTTGTGTACTGTTCTTCTCTTACACAGCTTCTCAGGTGTGTAACAGCTTTGTTTACCAAGTGTGTGAGTAGTAGCATCGTTTGTGCTACTAGCATTTCATTTATGTGCATTTTAGTTTTTGACGCCTTTCACCTTTGTCACTAAATGATTACAAAAACAGCAAAGGGCAATTGAGTATAGTAGAAAATAAGACAGAGGAGTATTTTTAAAACCAAAAAGGTGCAGGCTGAAACTACAGTTTCCAGTGCCTACCCTTTTTACAATACACAACCTATTTTGAGGTAATAAGTGGACATTTTATATTGTAAACATGCCAATGTTGTTCTGATCTTACATTTTAAAGGTTTTCATCAAGTCATTTAAGACTGTAAAATAACTCTCACTGTAAATGACAACATCTCTGCTGTGTATTCGGCTACACTGGCATTTAAAATGAACGATCAAAGTCAAAGTCAAAGGCAACTAAAGGTTTACTGCCACACAGGCCCTGACCCTCACTGG
This sequence comes from Lates calcarifer, assembly GCF_001640805.2. Taxonomy (NCBI): domain Eukaryota; kingdom Metazoa; phylum Chordata; class Actinopteri; family Centropomidae; genus Lates; species Lates calcarifer. Next base: position 20,856 of record NW_026117968.1, read on the forward strand.
GCAGGGTTAGCTCAGCCTTTTGGAAAAATACAGTTTACAGTTTACCATGTACATAATAAAACACCAAGCTGGTATTTTAGGATATACAGTACATACTCCAGAGGTCATTTTGGAAAAGCTCTATTTTGTTTTAGTCTGGATGAAGGACTGAAGAGAGAATTTAACTGAAGAACTAAATTCATTGTGGGTTATTCATAAATTCCCTAAAATCATCCCTTTAACTAAAATAACATGTTTTTTCTTTTTCTTCAGGCTTTCTTTTAAAGAATGTAAAAAAGGATTACAGAGTATGTAATTTTAGTAGAAATACTGACTGTGGACTGTATGATCTTACTTTTTACCTCAGTGCTCTATTCCAGTAAGATTTTGTTAAGTTACATTATAAATATTAACTATTCTAGGCACACACACATACACATACACAGTATTCACACATCCACATGTAAGCAAACACCCCCCCCACAGCCTCCAGCTTTATCTGTCTCTACATGTAACATAAAAAGGGGGGAAAAACACATTATATTTTACATGTACTTGAGCTGGAGCTGAGAGTAATCAAAACCAAAGCCACCTACTCACCCACCAATATCTTGACACCTCTTTGTTTCTCACACTCTCCACTATTCAGCTGTTATTTCTCTCTCACACACTCGCACCCACCCCCTCCCTCTCTTCACCTCCTCCCTTCTCTCTCCAATTCCAATTTATCTGATTTACTGGCAGGAGCAGACACAGGCAGACGCTGCCAAAGCAAAATAGCACCAAACTGACATAATATCATGTCACCATTATATCATGTCAAAATTAGTAACATAATAAACTGAATAATTCAGTAAATACATGTCATTAAGTAAGGAAAAACACACTGTCAGTAATATCTGGAGTTGTGTATCTTACAGTCCAATATTCACTCTCCTTTTAGCTCTTCTTTGGTGTCCACCAATGTCTGAGTGAATTATCTGGCTTATTTAGCTGCTAAATCTAAAATTATAGTTAACCGTTTCCTGGTTTGTCAGAGCCTTTTCACTGTTAGAGCAATGAGAGTGAAGCGGAACAGTACAGCTGCAGGCCACAAAACCAAAACAATGTAAAGAAAGACACTAAAACACTGTGTGGAGCTGAGAGGAGCTGCAGAGTCAGGTCATTATTCTCTGTGGGTTTCTCAACCCTAACCCTAAAAGTGACGCCTCTCACGTCACACACAGCCATCTGAGCCATTGTTCAGTCAAAATATGGAGTAGTGCAGCTTATCATTTCAGTGATGTGTAATGAGTGCAGCAACATATAAACCAGTTGAACCTATTATATAAAGTGTGACGCTGACTGTGAGTCCAATTGTTATCAGTGGTCTGGTTTTTATTTTAGACCGTATAAATGAAAATGATTTGACTGGACTTACATCATGTCAGACTGAACCCTTTGTTTTCACATGAGACTGGATCATATGTTGGATTGTTTTGCTCTGTTGCATCATATTGTGTCCTGTTGCATTGTATTATGTATTGTTTTATCCTGAAATGTTATACGTCATAACGTAGCGTATGCTAATTTTGCCACAGTAGTGATACTGTATTATGCTGTGAGGAGAACCCTGACACCCTCTCCATCTTTGACTGTCCCTCTCTTACTCCCTCTTTTGTGGTTCACTTCAGGTCAGTTTCACTCAGACAAGCTCGGGTGACTTTATAGCAACCACTTTATCTTAATTTGCTTCTTCTCTCCCTCTCTTTACACACACACACATACACACACACACACACACACTGCACCATCTACCAGGTGATGCGTCTGTGCGATGCGAACAGCTGGACCTGTTGCTGCGGTGGGGGGCGGAGTTTCGTCACTCCTCATCCCAACCACCTGAAGGAGAGAAGGTGCTGGAAGACCTGGTGGCTTTTGATGTCATCCTGGGAGACCTCAACTTTGACAACTGCTCTTCAGGTATTCAGCACTAAAGCAATATGTCCTAAATATTCTCTATAATTTTATACCAGTCACCGTCACCTCATACACCAAACGGATGGAGGCTTTATCTTTCAACATTTCTTTCCCATGAAGCACTGAATGTGTGCCGGTAATGTATAATTCATAAAAGTATATGTAAGACCTCCTATAGTTCTGCCACAGTATAGTTATATGGTGCTAAGGCTTTTACAGTGGAAACTAATAAAATATTAATATATTTCCCACTAATGGTGGCTAATGTAGTACAATTTAGAAACCGATGACTTGTCAGTAACATATTATGTTAAGATTGTTTTCCTACGATTAAATGCAATTAATATCTGTTTGAGATTCAGGATTAATATCACAGTTATTAAATAATAAGCCATTGTCTTTCTGTATACCTACTCTAAATATGTATATATGTATTTATATATGTATGTATATCTGAATCACCTGATTATTCCTACACCTACTTATTTCTCCCAGTAAATTTGATTTCAATTTATATTATTTGATTTAATTTCTCAGAAATTTGTCTTGCATCACAGGGCATGCACTGCTGCACTTACACAACAAAACACAACATTGAGGAAGACACAAAACAATCACATTCTGTAAATCACATCAGACTTTACAGTAAAGAAGCAGCAGAATGATGAGGGAGACGCATCACATCTTCCAAAGAAATGTCAGTAATGTGAATCTCCTCTGTCATATTTGGACATATTTTTGACTGTGTGTGTAACATTGCACTGTGTGTGTGTGTGTGTGTGTGTGTGTGTGTGCTCTTGTGTTTTTCCAGAGGACAAGCTGGAGCAGCAGCATGCACTTTTTACTCAATACAAGGACCCATGTCGCCTGGGGCCAGGGGAGGACAAACCGTGGGCTCTGGGTAACAACATAAAAAAAAACACACACACACACACACACACACACACACACAAATCCACATGCGGACATCCACATGTTCCTCTGGGGACACAGCCTGACACACACTGCAGTTCCTTATGCACAGAAACATCTAATATATTCATTCACTGATGAAAACATTCTGAAAATATACATCAACAGCACAACACAACTGATCCTCAGAGAGACAATGTTATGCTGCATTATGATGTGTAGATGTTGCTCTACGCATATGACCTCAGTGACCCAGGGAATCTGGTGATCTATACAGTGCATGCAGAGCGGGAGCAGACTATAATCTGGCTCTGTCTGGCTAAATCAGGATGCACCCACTGTGTGAATTAAAATACACCCAGTACAGCGTGTTGATACATGGGCATTAGTGACGTAAAGACTGGAGGGTTTTGGTCTGGATATGAAGCGTTATTTAGGCCAGCGGTATTTTAGGGACAGTGTGGGCAGGACAGAGTGAAAGGGCTCCTTTAGAGAAGGGCTTATTTATTTGTACAGGAACATTTTTTGTGGTGAGCCAGGGGAACACATCCCATTTGGTTGCTGTTACAGGAGGGAAAGAGGGAAGCAAGAACAGAAGAATAGATCAATGAATCAATAAAAGAAAGGGAAGGAAGATTATCTCATTTCATAAAGCTTATCCAAAGAAGATTAAACCTAAATGAATACAACAGCGATCCAGAAAAGACAAACAGAGAGCCGAGCTGTCAGCTATTCAAGGGGTACCGACAGATTTCATCAAATGTGCTGAACTCTCAGAGCTCTAGGAATCGTCTAGTGACGCCACCCTGCTGACCATACACACAGACAACATACAGAGCTTGTGTTGCATTTAAATCACAGGGAATTATGGCAAACCTCGGACCACTGGATAGTTAAAAAGCGCTGAGATAGAAGTAAAGTCACACGATTGAAGCGCTTAAAATTAAAGCACTCAAGTCTTACTGAACTCAAATCTCACGCCGTTCAACATGTCTCTTTTGATGATGCGTCTGAGTTCTTGTTTGATGGCAGATTAAACTTGTCAACCACAAACCAAAAGCACAAAAAATACTGTAACTGTGGCTTTCCATGTATTTTAGGAGTTGTGGTCAAAATTGGTGTGAATGAAGATTTATTTTGTTCCCCACATATTCACTGCAGCTTGTTGGTGATGTCGTGATTTATGAGGACAGAGAAACTGGAGTCATGTTCACCACTTGAAAGAGGGAATCTCATGTATAAAGCAGCACAGCGCACAGGCAGCAGTCACTCTGTGTGGCTGAGTGTGTCTGACTGACACCTCACCATCTTTGTTTCAGTGATTTTGAACCTGCTTTTGTGAAAAGTGCCGGCTACACATCGGATGGCTACTTTCCACAAGAGCTCTCTCCATATGGGGTATTTTAAACACTAAATCATCAGCCTCACATCTTCACTGTCAAAAGGATCTGAGTGCTCATATCTCTCTGGCTGTTATATATTTCACCAGTTGATTGCGGTCTGAGAACCATGAAAGCAGAGATATATACTCTTCGAATAAAGTCTGCTGACGCCTCCCTCACCACACTAAAAGGTTTTACTTTAAGAGCAGCTATATGTGAAGTGAGATGCTGTTTGTCATGGTGAGGGGGAGGATTGTAAAGCATACACGACATCAACAAACAAGGCACAGAAAATAACCGTGGCCATATGAGCAGATACTTTACTGTGAATAAAATAAAAGATGAAGATTTTCTCTCTCCTGGCCAGTCGCTGAGGAAAGTATGTGTTTACTGCTGGTGACACAGACCCCCACCCACCACTTTCACACTGTCAAAACAGCAGTTCTTGCTTTTACTACATCCTTTAAACATACCAGAGTGCAGCAAGACAGAATACTATATCCCAGACACACCCAGAGCACGTGTAGAAAATATTACTGTTGTCATTTACACCAAATTGCAGAGTAGGGATGAAGTAAATGTCATAAGAATGGTAGTTTCTGGGAGTTGAATCAATTCTATGTATCACTTTAAAATGTAACAATTTATGATCAATATTTTAAGGGGCATTGTGTAGGTTGATCCAACAGTTTGCCAGTCAGTATTTCCACTGGAAACCAAGATTGCTTCTACATAACTGATAAATATTCTGAAGTTAATTCGATTTTTTTTCCCCCCTTTTCTCCACTCAAGAAACCAGTCACCAGACTGAGGGATAGTGGAATATAAACTGACAGTGATACTGGTGCAATGTATTAGAAAAAGTAAAGAAAGTATAAGAATGACTCTTATTGTACAAAGGGGATTTTGGGAGACACAAAATTAGAGCAGATTTGTCAGTCAGAATGGTTAGAAATGTGTGTGACTGTGCACCCTGTGGTGAATTTTAATGTGTCATTCCACAGGTACTCTGCTGGATCCCAGTGGCCTTTATGACGATGAGGTCAGCTCACCTGAAAGTTTACAAAAGTAAGACATGCATGCATACACTCAAACATGTTTTTGTTATTTTTATTATTATTATTTTACAATTCCTGAGTTAGTTATATTAATTTATTAATAATCGTAATTAAATAATTATTTATTGTATTATTTGACTCAGTCAGTCAGAAGATGCTTCTGTTCCACTGCAGGTGTGCTGAACTGTAAGAGACACTGCAGTAATTGTGTTCTGTTGGTGCTGAATGTTTAGGGATCATGTTGAATCAGTACCTTCCAATAACGGTGGAAACCATTAAAATGTAACAGTGCACCCTGATGGAAAAACAGGCAGTAATACAGTCAGTAGAAGCTTTCTGACTAGAAACATGGCAGAAGGTTTCTGTACTCCATGATTTGTGATTCTGTGATTTTGTGGTTGTTGTTACTTGTTCTTTGCCTTGTTACCTTTTTCCCTGTA
>NW_026117969.1:0-17580 GCF_001640805.2 Lates calcarifer
CTTGCAGCCTGTCATCCGGTCTGCTGAGAAGGTGATCGGCCGTAACCTGCCTTCTCTCCAGGACCTGTACATCTCCAGGACCCTGAGGCAAGCAGGAAAGATCATGGCTGATCCCTCTCACCCTGGTCACAAACTCTTCAGGACGCTCCCTTCTGGCAGGAGGTTGCAGTCCATCAAAACCAAGGACCTCACGCCACAAGAACAGTTTCTTCCCATCTGCAACTGGGCTCCTCAACAAGATCTAGCCCCCCCCCAACACACACGCGCAGACTATCACAGACTATAATCCCCCCACCCCCCACTACACGTTACATTAATGTACATCTATGCGTTACATTAACGCACATCCAGACAATGACTGCCACCTTCTAACATTTTTGCACTCTACACTTTACACTTTTAATTATGTATATTTATGTTCCTTGTAAATAGTTCTTGCTCTTCGCTCTTTTCTTTTCCTATAACTGTCCTTTAGCACCAATAAGACAAATTCATTGTATGTGCAAACTTACTTGGCAATGAAGTCTGATTCTGATTCTGATAAGTGAACAGGAATAGGTTAGATGAACAGACGAACTCTTCTCAATCAGCTGCTAAACTATAACCTACAGTCTTGAAGTTATCTCAGGGAACTTTTCATGAAGAGCAGATCTAGACTGTACTCTGTACAAAGAGAGATCCAACAGTTCCCACCATTGACCACTGTCAATGAAATGGTGTTAGCTATCTTACATTTAGCATATCATTTAGCAATATCTAATTGAGTGGCTAGCTTGCAAACACATTTTGATTTGTTTTTTGCTTGTTAAGCTTTAATACCACAGATCATATACATTTAGTAATATCATTACATTCAGTAATATCATCAAACCTTGCTGTCTGATTGACTTTGTACTAAAGCCTGCAAAGACATAATTACAATAGTCTAACCTGCAGAAAATAAACACATGAACAAGTTTTTCTGGTGTCTTGTTTAGACAGCAGTCCTTTTATTCTCACTGTATTTTAAGATAGTGGCGGGCTGATTTTGTAATAGTGTTATGGCTGTTGAAAGAGTCCATAACTACACCAAAGATTTCTGGCTTGATTTGTATATTTCAGTGTGATGGATTCAAGGTGAACACTGACTTTAAATCTTTCTCTTATGGGGCCAATAACAGTCATTTCAGTTTTTTCTGTGTTCAATTGTTTGACCGTGACACCAGCTGGTAAAAATCACTGGTATGTTTACAGCAGCAGCAGCATGAGGTCTGTCTCATCTCTGAGTGATGATGTCTGTGGTTTTTACTGTCTAATAGTTCTTCAGTTTGACTGATCTTCAGCTCGGCTGCTTTTAACAGCTACTACAATTGCAACCACTAACGTCTTGAAGTAATCTCAGGGCACTTTTCATGAAGAGCAGGTCTAGACTGTACTCTGTACAAAGAGAGACCCAACAGTTCCCACCATGAGCAGCACCAGGCAACAGTGGCAAAGAAAAACTTCCCGTTAAGAGGCAGAAACCTTGAAGAGAACCAGACTCAAACTGTCAATGAAATGGTGTTAGCTATCTTACATTTAGCATATCATTTAGCATATCTAATTGAGCAGCTAGCTTGCAAACACATTTTGATTTGTTTTTTGCTTGTTAAGTTTTAATACCACAGATCATATACATTTAGTAATATCATTACATTCAGTAATATCATCAAACCTTACTTGACTGGATGTAATCTGTGGACTCAGATGCAGTAGTGTAGTGAAGATTCTAGAAATGATCTGTGCATGTGATGGAGGAATGCACAGTAAAGGGGGAGAAATTCAACTCAATTTACATTAAATCTGTTTTAACCAACATTATGCTGCAGGTTTTTTTTTTTTTTAACTACATTAAAGTTCCCTGTTATAGGCTAACCAGTGATTTTGTTAATTTCTAGTTTATTCCCATTAATTCCTGTTAATTCCCATATATTCCAATGGAAAGTTTCCATTTTCTCTCAAACCAGTCTATCTGGCACAAACAATCATGCAGCACTGAGATCACTTTTTTTTCACATTCTGATGTTTGATGTGAACATTAAGTGAAGCTCCTGACCTGTATCTGCAGGATTTGATGCACTGCACTGCTGCCGCACGATTGGCTGAATTGATAAATGCATTAATAAACAGGTGTAAGCAGGTGCGCCACACAGAGGCAGGTGTCTGTGTGATCAACACTCACTTCACTGATGATCCACTAGAGGGCACTATTACCTCAGAGGTACAACTGTGCTGCCAACGATGCCAGGACAACTGGTGAAAATGAAACTCACACTGGACACGTTTCTACCACTACAACTGTTACTAGGCACACCAAGTTTATTTATACAGCACCATTCAGACACAACGTAATTCAAAGTACTTTACAGAAGCACATAGTAATTAAGAGCATTAAAAAAACATTCAAATTACATTTAAAAGACACAAAAGCAGAGAAAAAAACAAATACATAGTGAAAGATTATTAAGAGAGCTGTCCCTGACCTGAGGGGGCTGATTTCCTCACGAGGTGCAAGTAAATCAGATTAATTTAGGCCTGAGACCATTTAGTACCTTATAGACAAGAATAGGATTTTAGAATCTATCCTTGCAGTGATTTAAGAACCAGCATGATGTGCTCCACTTTATTGGTGTTAGTGAGGACTGTGGCAACTGCGTTCTGGATGAGCTGCTGCTGTCTGATTGACTTTGTACTAAAGCCTGCAAAGACATAATTACAATAGTCTAACCTGCAGAAAATAAACACATGAACAAGTTTTTCTGTGTCTTGTTTAGACAGCAGTCCTTTTATTCTCACTGTATTTTAAGCTGTTGGCTGTTCAAAGAGTCTATAACTACACCAAGATTTCTGGCTTGATTTGTATATTTCAGTGTGATGGATTCAAGGTGAACACTGACTTTAAATCTTTGTCTTATGGGGCCAATAACAGTCATTTCATTTTTTTTTCTGTGTTCAATTGTTTGACCGTGACACCAGCTGGTAAAAAATCACTGGTATGTTTACAGCAGCAGCAGCATGAGGTCTAGAACTATCACTTTCTAATACTGCTACACAAACACAGATACCATTTAATAAAAAGCTAAAAAGTTTTTCTACTTAAAACCGAATGAACATTTAAGTTGTTTGGATCTGCATATGAATGTTATCCTCTCAGCTGTTTTCCTCTCTACTTCTGCAGTTTTATTGTGTCATGTCACTTGGTCTGTTTTTAAATGAAGCTGTGAAAAGCTGCCTTATAAGTAGCTACATACTATTCAAACAAGGCAACTACGACAACTACACCATCATTTCCTCACTTCCATGTACGGGCTGGTTACTCCCACTACATTTATCATGTTTTGTACCTAATCTGCAGTGTAGGTTAATTAACAGTGTTTTTTTTTTCATGCAGTATAAAGTTACTTAAATGGAAGACTCCTACACGTGCAGAGTTAATCTCGAATAAGAACTGAGGGCTATCTGATAACGGGCGCTTATGATTTGGTGTAAATAAGGCCGAACCAGGATATTTTTAAAGATGCGATAGTGAAGATGAATTTATTTATTTGTTCCTGCTGGACTTGTATGTGTAACCCAACCGTAAAAGGTGTGGTGTCCTGTATCTGCAGCTCACCGAGGCGCCAGCGTTTCCTCGGCAGCTGCGCGCATGTTATCAACGGCGGAAAACAGAGGGTGAATTGAGGACGCGTCCCGCGCTCATCGGTCACGGTGTCATTTACCCGGAGGTTAGACAGCCAATTAAATTCCGACGTGGGCTGTGGGCTGTCAACGTAATAGGGAGTTTCTCTCTCTCTCTCTCTCTCCCTATCGCTTCCTCACACACACATTCGTAAACGCGCACACGCGCGCTCACACACACACCGCGCCTGGCCGCACGTAGAGAAAAACTGAAAGTGAGGCCAGCAGCACCTATATCCGTCTCAGTCGACCTGCCTGTTGTGTTGTCCCTGTCCTTCTCCTTCTCCTCCTCCAGTCCTTCGGGCTAACAGCACCGAACCGCCGTTATGTCTCTGCCCGTCGTGTCCCGGTTGTTCAGGAGCGCGCTGAGGACTCAACTGGTCCCTGTGGCTAATGTGTCGGCCAAACCTGCCGAACACTCTGTCACTGCAGGGGTGAGTTCATGTCCACTCTACTGACCTAACATGACCTCAGCAGGTAGTCTAACTCTCACTTGGGCATGGGCACCAGACATTCCCGCAGCAGGTTCCACCTCGACCACCGGCAGCCTCGATGTGTTCAGAGCAGTTATTCCGCGTCGCTGCGCATCTCGGCCTGATATGACGGAGCAGAATCTGCCTGCAGGGCTGACTTTCCCTAACGCCGCCAAACTTTACATATCACTGCTTCTCTCATACTAATAATATTTGTTAGTCATCTTTATGAGATGTTGAATATTTATTTTTTGGTGCACAGTGCTTTTATCTCTAGGCCATCAAATCTATTATTATTACTATTATTTTTAACACTTTCGATAAGTGCGTCAGTCTCGCCATTATTCCGCCTAATTCCAACACGTAGACATCTCTGCCAGCCCGGACATAAATAGCAAGTTATAGATAGCAGCACATCCCCACATGTTAACATTACCTGCCGCTCAACATAATTATTTAACAATTATTTTTGGCAGCACATGAGTTTAATATTGCGGTGTTAGTGTTACTGTAAGTGTAATTTAGTGTGATCGCTGTGTAAACGTGCGCCCTGTTGATCAGTGCCTGTGATTACTGACCTTGATACTGACCAAGGTCAGACAGTGGGCCCGGAAAAAAAAAAAAAAATCAGCGATTATTAAAAATATTTGAATTCAGGGATTGACAGCATTTATTATTTACTCAGGTCTGTTAAATGTCAGGTTACTTGTAGCTCACCAGGCCATAAACTGCTCCTCACACAATGTCTTAATCATAAATCGAATCGAACTTTGACACTAAATGTTGATAAAGCTATATATTTCAACTCACCTACTCTTAAATATGGGAGCGTGATGTCTTAGTTTCCCCCAAGTTACCACTAGAAAATCAGGTATTTCTGCAGCTGTCCTCTGTGTGCCACTTATCAAATGAAGATCTGATATAGCTATATTATTACAACTGACCCAGCATGTAGACTCAGTCCTGACACAGCATGCAGCGAATGCATTTTTACATCTTTTTAATGTAGTAAATGAGTTTTTTGTATTTTGTGCATGTTTCAGTGGTGTTTGTGTTCTCTGCTGTTTTACTCATGCTGACTTATTTGAAATGTTTGCACTTTGTAAAGCACAGTAACCTTAAGAAAGGTTAAGACAGGTGCCACGTAAGAGAGAGTTGTTATTTTAACACATACATAAATGTGCTTGTTACCAGCAGTGGTTTGCTCACCTCTGTTTTACCTGGATTATTTTAGCTGTGAAGTGATGCTTCTTTGTTTGGTTTAATCCTGGACACGGTATTTTACCACAGTGCTCTTTGGACTCGTTTGGTTAATCTTTGATTAGATGCTCCCTGCTCTACATTAGGAGATCTTACAGTTAGATTACACTCTACTGTTACAGTCAGACTTCAAGGAGAACAGAATTAAATAATGATAATAATAACCCAGTATTTATTTGTTTCAGCACATTATAGTCTCTGAAATGACAGTACCTTTTTAGCATACAGTAGGGTAGCAACATATAAACCGATGCATCTGTATTAAAGGTTCCCCGTGAGGTTTACCCCTGTGTGACTCTATGTGTGTTCTTTGGTACAAATAAAACAGGGACCTGCTCATCAAAACAATGCTCCATAGCGCCACTGGTGGCTAAAAACTCCACAGTGTCCCTTTAAAACCCACAGCACTAGCACTGTCAGCCCCATCTGCTCAGCTCTGATAGATAGATGAGCCTACTTTTTTCTGTCTGACAGACTGAAGATGTTTCCCTGCTGCTACCCTTCTCAGCTCATATGTGATAACCAGCATGTTTGAGTTGCTGCCTGTACTCAGAATTACTGGGAAAAACTCTGGAGTCCTGAAAATACATGGGCAGGGTTTAAAACAGTTCAGTGTTGTTTTTGGAATGAATCCTTACAGAGAAGTCTTTTTTTGTTGTGACTTCTGCCAAAGATAACTGCAGCTTTCTACTTTATATGACCAAATATGGACATAAAGCATCACGGAGAAACACGTCTCATGTCATGATGCTGGCAATTATCATTAACCAGCCTAAATATAAAAGACCTGAAAATGAAACTAATGTGTGTACACTGTATTTACCATTCTTGCCCATGTACTCCACATCAAATTCATGTGTTGTTTTGGGGGGAGCGTTAGAGAAATAATAGTATTCTCATATGCTGTCAAGTTTAACCATCTCTTTGTGTGTGTGTGTGTGTGTGTGTCCTGCAGGAGCAGGCTATAGCTATGACAGTCCTGTTTGCTGCCATCCTTGGTCCCTCCAGCTGGATACTGGCCCACCTGGAGGACTACAAGAAGAAGCAGTAAAAGAAAGGGCACAAAGTGTCATTCTGGCCCAGATGAAGATGCAGTCAGCCCACTGTCCCTCCAGGTCATTCTGGTCATTCCGACTCAATTCTGCTGTATTTTTCCTCGGCTGATGAGGATGAGAGCCCAGTTTTCCAATGTGTTTCTGGACTCCTGATCTATGATAATGTACAACTTGAACCTGTCAGCCGCTTACTAATAAATATATATTCAGTATATAGAAAACTGTGCTCAGTGTGGATGATGTTTGATTGCAGATTTTGACAAAAATGACACTGTCTGACCAACAGTCCCACACCCACAGCCTACAGTGATAGAAACCTGGAGGAGCTGGAACCAGAAAATGTGTAATAGCTTTTGTTTAATCAAAGGCTTAAAAGACTGACTGAGTCAGGGATTACATTTTTTGTCAATCAGCTAATGGATTAATCAGCTAAGTGTTTCCACGCTAAAGGTGTAATATGTAAAAAAAAAAAAAAACATACTGTGCAATTATCCAGAAATTACAGAGTAGTAAATTACAGTGTCACCCAAATAAAATGTTTCAACCAGCGTGCATGATCAAAGCATTTATACAGGCCTGTATTTACACACATTAACATATGTATGACTGTTTAGATGTGAAGATGTCAATATGTCCATATCAATCAATATAAACCAATAATGGCAAAAAGTAGGAAGGTGTGAGGAGTTTATCGTGAAAGAACAGATAGAAGTGTGTAAAGTGTGTGACTGGTTTGTTTCCTGTTTAAATAAAATCAACTCAACTGAACAATTAAATTCCCTCCTGGACCGGCTCTTAAACATTTCTAATGCACATTACAGCCGACTGTATGAGTTGGCAGCTCATATATATTAAAGGTGAACTTTAGTCTAAGTTTCACGTCACTGTCTATAAATAAAGCCTCTGAAGGGCTTTGTTCCAAAACAGCAGCACCTTCACAACATCATTTTTCAGTGTTTTAGATTTCTCTAATGTTATTCATTCAATTAACTGCTAAGTATTTGCTATTTACCTCCCAACATGAAAGTCTAAATGCTATTACAAAAGTTTTTTTTGCCAGGAATACCATTCTGGTGAGAAAGTACTGAACAATGTATTCATTTAGCTGGCCTTAGTCAAATTTAAATATACTAAGTCTAAAACTGTACAGGAATTAACTTTAAAATACCTACAATATGTTGCAACTTAAAAATTATGTAATTAAATTTTCCACCAGGCCGCTGCAACCGACAGAGAGGACATGACCTCAGCTGTCTCCCAAAGTGTAGGGGGAGTAGAGGGAGGCCTCTGAGTCACTGGTTCACTGAACTGCCTGCCTTATATACTGGACTCATATTCACACTGGAGGTGTGTGAGAGGCAAAACAAGCAGTAACACTGTGTGACCACAGGGTGGTGCACCAACAGACCCAGGCTGAGAGCTGACGACCACACGGAGCCCTGCACTGGACAACTCTCATTCAAACAGACTGTAGGTGAACCACAGGATATCATGCAGGTGATGGAGATCAAAATGTCTTTATAATCAAAGGCTGTAGCTTTGTCTAACTCAGAGTGATGAGGCCCCATGTTCATTTCAAATAAACTGTGGAATATGTTTTTGTACAGAATGAGAACTGTGGACTTTACACTGAATTCAGCCTAGGAAATGATCTTTTAATGGACAGCATGAACAACAGCGCTGACAACAGCAAGGAAAAACTGTTGCAGTTCACATGTGAGTGTTGTATTAAGACAGACTTGAAATTTTGTTTGATTTGGAGTGAGTCCACTTGTTTATATATGGGGAATTTCACATGAATTAAAACCAAGCGTACTGAGAAAGTTACATTTTTCTCCATGTCTTTGCCTTGGAAACAGAAAAGTCCCTGCTCTGATCATCTGCTCAGTGTTTCCCCCAGTAAAACTCAAAGTCAATCTTTTCTGTTTATATACAGAATTTAATTCACAAAAATCACAAAAATATTTATTAATTCCAAATCTCTAGACATCTCAACACATTTATTTTTTGTGAAGGGATATTCTAAAATGTTTTATCCATTATTGTCCAAGTTACACACGCAGGAAATTTTACCCTTACCAGAGGTGGGCAGTTGCAGCACCATGGGGCAGATGAGGGGTAAGGTCCCTTGCTCACAGACACCTCAGCCGTGGATGTTGAGGGAGGGGAAAGCACTGTTTACTCACTCAGTGACCTCAAAAACCGAATCCTGCTTCTCTAACCTCTCAAGCCCCCCCCCCCTCTATTTCTATATGAACTCTCAATATCCGTCAGTGGCACTGATGATTTGTCTGAGGTATTTCTGTTATCAGTCATTTATATTTCTGATCAATGTGTTTTAACGCTGTTACTGTTGTTGCAGCTCCCACTGGTCAACACTAGAGGTGGCTAGAGGACACAAAGAAACACCTCAACGTTCATTATAGTTGAAACATTTTTATTTCATGAAAATATTTACCAATGGCACTTAATTTACTCTTGTAAAATCAACTTTAAAACCTTTTGAATCTGGTAAAAATGGAGCAAAATTGGTCCAGGACTGTGGACCGTGGAAATAAATGGTTCTATTACAGCAGACACTCACAGCACACATTATCTTGACATTTGTAGTTGAATTCATTTAGTCACTGACTTTGTCTGGTACCTCTGACAGTGTGGTTGTCTTACATTAACAGATCCAGCATGTCTATAGTGAAATCAGATGGCTTGTTCCAGTTTTCTGTGCACATCACCTCCTGTTACAAAAAGATAGAACAACATCCCAGCAATCAGGGAGTTCTCGACAGGAAGTTGTATCTTTTCCAAACAAACCTGTACTGGACAACTGGCCTGTATCAAAGCCCACTTCTGCCAGGAAAATTTATAGATTGACCAAAATAAAAATTCTCATGGTAAATCCAAATTTTGAGATAAAAAGAGTCAAATAAAGTCAATAAACCTTCCTTCATGAAGGTGAGAATGTTGAGTTTGTATTGAGACTGTTTTTGAGAGGTGGGGTTTCAACTTCATGAGCAGTTTCAGCACAAACTAAACATTATATTCTCTATGAAGGCAGGACTTAATTCAAGGCTTTAACTGGATAATCCCAATAAACTGGCAACTGAGTGTAGTTGCTGATGACTAACACAGTAAATCTCACAATTCCGACTTAGTCAATTTTTGACTTGTCGGACATCGCATGAGTATTTTTTCTAAGCATTCCAAACTTTTCATTCATTTCTTCCTCCTCTCTTTTCCTTGTGGAAATAGTCTTACAGGCGTATACACTAAGTGAGCAGGGAGTTTTGTGCAGCTACTTTTAGTAGTGTTAATCTTCTTTTAGTGTTCTGGCTTAACATTTTTGTGAATTCACATTTTCATGCCTGTTTTATCCTCCTGCTTTAAGTAGCTCCAACAACATGAACTTCAACCCGATCTGGGAGTCTGATGTTAAGGACGATGCTGAACTTGGTTTGCCCTGAGACCATTCAATCCATGTCAAAGGTAATTTAGTGACTTTGACCTATGATTTTCTTCTCTTCAACAAGAAGACAACATGGGAAATACATGTTTATGGTGTGTGAGGTCAGACAAGAAGATTGCTGATAGATGTTGGTGGTTTTTGTCTAAAGCTCTCAATTAGCACACAGGCTACCAGATTCAAACAGAACAGAAACTATCCAGACTAAAATTATTAATGTCAAGGTGTTAACACTCCCAGTGTGTGCTGCTGTAATAGAACCAGAGAGCAAACACATGCTCAAAGAGCTAAATTACACAACCATAAAAAAAACATTCTCCAAAATGTATAACATAACAGCAAGGCCAAGGGGTTAACAAGACTTCATTTCAAACAAGGCTCATTTGTTTCTGCATCAGTGCTCTGATTTTCTACTCTAACACCAAGGTCTCTGTAGGAACAGAAATGTATACTTTCATTTATCTCCCCTCAAATGACTGTGCACTTCCCAACAGATGCACAGTGTGATGAACACACTGAGCTGTCCACAGTTGACAAGAAAAAACAATTTCACTGATATTATAACATTCTGAGAAATGGATGGTTTGGTGTGGCAGGGAATTTCTCATCTGTGGGCTCCAAAATTTGAAGACCAACCATTAAAATTAGTTTATAAGAAGACAAAAGCAAAAAAGTCTCTTCTGGTAACTGTCATTGTGGGCACTTCACATACAATTCCTGTCCCATTGTTGGTCCCAATGATACTGAACCTCTGTAGTCTTGTCTGAGCGTGTTGACTTCAAAATCATTTTCTCATCAGCCTTTCCTGGTTTTATATGTTTTACTTCCCAGAACTTAAGCCTAAAACTCTACATTCTAGCTTCAATTCAATTTTGCTGTATATTTACATGCACTATGACTATGCTTTCAGATGTAACAGAACTACTAGACTGAAGTGTTGCTGATGAAATACAGGGTGTACATGAAGAGTTCGAGCCATCTTTGGTCTGGGGGGGAGGTTAAAGAACTTCTTTGAGGGGACAATGATGAAATTTGCTGTTTATTCTGTCTTAACTATTACATGAGTTAAAAGTCAGTCTATTGTGTATCTAATAATAGTTAACATAAAAACTAGCCCACTAGCTTTAAGGTAACTGGTTTCAGTGATGATGCTAGAGGTGATGTTGAGAGTTCAGTGCAGTCAGTGTGGCTGCAGTGAAGTAGTGGAGGTGTCTGGGATCATTATGGCATGATCAGGGAAATGAAAGGAAAACATTTCTGATTGGAATGTCATGAGCAAAACAATCTGCACCAGAATTACAATAACCTTGAAAAGAAATATATTTGCCATGTGTCTTGCTTCTGTCCCCATTCATGGTCAAAAACAGATTCCTGACTGGGTAAAGCTGAAACTGTCCCAGACCCTCAAAAGCTCCAGGTTCACTGCAGGGCAGTTCATGTCTGTTCAATGGATTAACTGCATATATGTTCAGTGTTTTCATCAAGATTCAAACATCAAATCAAAACTGAATCAATCAATCAACCATGAAAAGTAACACCTGTCAGACCTGGAAAACAATACATACATTTCTGGTAGTGGTGTTGGAAGCTAGTTTTCAATCATGACTAAACAGCTGCTAATACAGAGACAGCAAACAGCATCACTTTCAAGCTCCATTTTCTAAACAAAAACTTAAGGTATTACATGTAGAGTTTACCTATCTGTATATGCAAGTTGTAAATGCATATATGATGCTAATTGAAAAGCACCTGTCAGCTACCAGAAGCAAATAAAAGCAACCACTGAGGACTGTGGGAATTTAATGAGCCAATAAAAACTACAAGGAATTACAATTCTGCTGAACCATTGCTGAAACATCGTATTCACATTTAGTGCAGAAAAATAAAAGAGCAAGTCATATTTGGTCATAAAGATCGAAAAGCTACAAAGACCTGGAAATAATTTAAATTATATACAAATCAGCTCACTGTCACAAAATAACACACCTGTAAAATATATGATCATTCAAACAGAAAAGATCAAAATCTCTTCTCATTTTTGGGTTTGTTAAAAAAAATCTGACCTATCCTGGTGCCCCGTGTTCAAACCTCTGATCAACAAACAAGATGTGTGTGAACTGTGAGGACATTTTCTAGTTCTGATCACAGTCCTGAAAATGCAACCTAAACATCATATCCCATTACAGCTGAGATCTGAAAAACCCTCTTCACTTGTATGCCTGTCTAAAAGACGTTAGCTGAGAAAGCTAGAGGGAGACAGGCT
Organism: Lates calcarifer; assembly: GCF_001640805.2. Lineage (NCBI taxonomy): Eukaryota > Metazoa > Chordata > Actinopteri > Centropomidae > Lates > Lates calcarifer. The sequence goes on from NW_026117969.1 coordinate 12,208, forward strand.
GTAGTTGCCAATTCAGAATTAACAGTTACACACAGGCAGTCAGGCTTGAATTGATTTTGAACAAAAAATATGAAGAAGAACAAAAAGGGCAGCAAGAGTGAGAGAGAGCGTTAAAGAAAGACAGCCCTGAAGATAAACACCACTTTGGAAGTTAGAAAATAGAAATTAAGGCCTCAAGGGAAACCAGAATCTTGCATATAACCATCATGTTCCTGTCTCAACAGAGCTTTATTCTGTCTCTCTGCAGTCACTGCATGGAGATCAGACTGAAGGTGACACACACACACACACACACACACACACACACACACACACACACACACACACACACACACACAGCCCCTGAGAGAGGTTAGTGTCATCCTGATGCTAACATGTAACCCCCAGTGACAGGGGAGAACAGCATTGTGTTGCCTTCACATCATACAGGAATTACTGCAAACTTAATGATTAATTATGTAATGATTATTTAAGATTTTCTAAATAAACAGCTTATACTGTTATGTAGTGTGTGGCTTCCCTGTGATGTGAATGCAGTATTGTGCTGTCCTACAGTGGACATCATACAGATGGCTCAACAGCTAGCCAGGAGGCTTAGTGCTGTATAACACACACCTTCAGTTTACACACCGCTTATTCTTTCATGGTGGAATAAAATCCGCTCTGGTCGTGGTCTATCAGTAGGAAATGACATCATGTTCCAGGCCTGGCTTGTTTACATGTGGCCCAGATTATGCCAAGACCTTGTACAATGTTAAACTCAGGTCCGGACAGAAGACGTGTGACTGACCTGGCAGCATCAGGTCAAGCCAGACCAGCCTAAGTGCTGCTAAAGGGTGGCAAGTATCCTGAGGAAGGAGATGATGAGGACACAAAATGACTGTCCAACCCCAAAAACAAGAGCCTCCAAAGAGATCATCCTCTTCCCTGCCGCCTTGTACACACCTGCTATGGCTGCACCTTTGGAACATGAGAAAACAATAGGTAAGTATTTAACAATGTTTCTGATAAGTTACTGAGGTTTTTTTTTTTTTTAATTCACAAATTATTTTTCCATGAAATTTGAGGAAAACTGAACTGAATTAATTAATAAATAAACTTTGCCGAACACTTTTGCAGTTGCTAAACTGCAGTTCACAATATATGGTTATCAAGAGTTGTCCCAAGCTCATGGGACCTGTTCTAGACATAATAGATCAAACATATTTACTCAACACTGCTCATGCTTATGCTACTATAGCCCTATGTTTATTTTTTATATATAGTGAGCATCTTATGCACAAGAACTTCTTTCAGGATTAAGTAAGTTCTTTCTTGTGTATTTTTCAGGTTGTATATGACCTAAAAATCCTGTCATTAAATAACATGTATCAGATCTGCCTTGGTATAAGCAGGACTTGGACTCAAATTGGGATCAGGTTTGCCAAAGAAAAACCTGATGGGGACATCCATATCATAATCCAGGCAGACATACACACACTTATATAGGCAGAAGACTTACTGGTGAGGACTCCCCCACAAATTGGTCCCATAATGCCCATGAGGAGGATGGCGATGGGCATGAATCTGGCCATCTTGTGCTGACGCAGCGTGGCGAGGGAGAGCAGAGCTGCAGGCAGATGGAAGACCAGAGAAGAGACGGCTGCCCACAGAAACACTCCATACCACATCTCTGGACAAACACACAATCATGCAGTCACACGTTACTTCATGCCAATCAAAGTACAAACTGTGCGCAGTTCTGCAGGGAGCTGGGGCCATTTAATCAGATCATTCAATTATTCATTAATGTGATCCTAGCTCACTGACTCCATTCTCTGTTTCTCCTCTATGGGGGAACAGGACTGACAAATGAAAGGAAAAACCTGAATAAATTAGCAGAGATACATTAAGAATGTATATGATACCATGCAGGTCATAAGCGCTCACTGAAGGGTTTGATGAAAATGAAGATGATGTGAATCCTATGTTATGGCCTTCACAGTTACCAGATGTCAACCCAGCTGAACACATATGGGAGATTTTAGAGCAACATGTTAGACAGTGCTCTCCACCGCCAGCGTCTACACACCAAAGGAGGAAATATCTTTTAGATAAATGCTGTTCATCCACCTGGATGAGTTTCATACATCTGGAGAATCTGGAGGTTTGTTGGAACAACTACGATGGAGAATCACGTCCCAGGGCCAAGTCTCAAACTTTGACCTTTGACAAACCATATGTTCTTCATCATATTAACGACCATTTTTAAATGTCCATACCAATAAATCCAGTTAGTATTTTACATTAACGTTTATATTATTTTACCTAAGTCAGTCCATGGTAATAAATGGAAAGCCTGGTCTAAGATACTTCAGTACACAACAAAAGTCACGGACAAGTCTTCCACGCCTCTGTTAGGGCCACTATAAACTGGACAGTACAGGTTTGTAACAGCGGTGCTATTGTATTGCCTTATATTTTCAGTTGTTCATACTTTTGTGTCCACGGTGTATCTCATTAAACCCAACCACAGAATTACGAAATACTATTATGCTGCGAAGACGCGACTACTACGCATTTTTAAAGTGTATAAAAGAAACGCTTTAAACAGAGTACGGATCCAATTTTGATTTTGCTTTTTGCTCATCTCCCAATTACAAGCACTGTATTTTCTTGCTTCAGCTCTCCTACAGTACATAGGAAAGTACACATCTAAAATAGCTAAGAACAGTCTTATGTAACGTTGATATACTTACTTTAACCACGTCTGAAACTGTGAATTGAACTTACACATCATCTATATATAGTAATCCCACACGTTTGTCAACCATCGCTTGGAACAAAGTCAAAGTATTATTGAAAAACAACTGAGATTTAAGCAGGAAGTTAGCTAGCTTCACCAATGTTATAACACTTACTTAAACAATGCTAACGCGGTACAAACTAGCGTTAGCAACTAACCTACAGCCGATACATTTTCATGGGAATTGAACACATTTAAACGTTTAACTCGTTCGGTTAAGAAGAAAACACGCTAAGATTTCATGTGGTTTTCTCCCCCTAATACGGAATTTCGGCTAGTATTTAAGCATTCATCCATAGTTTGTACAGCTAACAAGCTACCAAACATTAGCCCACCTGTGAAGTCACTGAGAGATGTGTCGTTGCCTTGGTGCATTGCCATTTTTTCTCGGCACTAAATTCAAACCGAGTATTTTGCTGGACAAAGCCTATCTCGCTTATACCTATCCTGCATTTCTCACACTGATACTTGACACTGCATGAGTGAAAGATAGCCAGCAGACGTGGAAAACCATGGGAGTCGGTGAGGGAATTACCAACACTCGATCTTGACGCAAAACCAGCTAGCACCAGGCTAGCTGGGCTAACTGTCAACACAACTTGTTTGACGTCATCACGTAAGGATTTTCGCCCCGACTTTGGTCTGGCAGGAAGAATCGCGTTCAACTCTCCAAACAAGCTCTGACCGGGGCAAACATTACACCAGTGACCATAAAGTACTGAGGGCTATAGAGAGTATATTAATGATAGCGGTCTTGGTGAATCGCCCCTTCAGTGAGGAAACGTAAGAGGACAGGTTTGTACGCTGTCTGACAGTCTTAACCCAGGGAAATTTGGGACAGAGCACAATGGATGGGACAAGAAAGGTCGTCACTAACCCCAAGTAGCAAATCTTCCTTCTAAGTATTTTTAATTGTAAGTTTACGAACAAAAATGTTTCACTCGCCAACAGCCATAATCACGTGTCAGAGAAAGCTTTCTATTGGTAACGGGATTCGTGTTTAACGTTTAAATAAATATGTATGTCTTAGCTGATTGGAGGCCACAGAGAACTATGCCAGGACTCACCAGTGAACTATTGCAAACACATGCAGCAAGATGCAAATGATTTTAACATTTCAATCAAACCTTTTGAATACTTTTTTTTCAGATAGTGGCTTTTATAGGATTTCCACTGGTGTTTTGTATGCTATAATTTTCAAAGGAATATTACATGTGCTGTTGATTTCTAAACGTATTGTACTTTGTAAACAACAATTGCACAGGTAACTTGTATAGTAATATAAGCAGATATAATGCTCAGTGGTATTGCGGTATTCAGCTATACCAATGTTAGACTGTGCTGAAGTCTCAAACAAGCTGATACTGCAGGTACTGTCTTTTAAGTTAGACCAATAGATTTAGATAATTTACAGACCAAACTTTGCCTGAAGAGATAAAAGTTTTTAACACAACTTTGTTTCCATGTACAGAACTTAAATGTATACTCCAAACTTGTTTTGGCTCAACCTTTACCTTCCATTACCTCTGTCCAACACAGAAAAGAAAAAAAAGGAGGATAAAAAATATATATATATATATATATACTGACCTTTTCCAGGTTTTCTGTGACTGCAAGAACCTCCAGCAGTGCAGTCACCAGTGCTCTTGGACTGTGTCCACAATCAACATCCATAACTTCAACAGAGCACGTTTTCTCAAACTTAGATTTCATTCTATGGTTATAAATGCAGGAAAACACCAGAGGATAGCCACCGGTAACTACCATCTAGTGCAGAGTCACAAATTTGGACCCAAGTGAAACTTGATCCACTGAAAGAAATACTCTGACAGCCCATAAATATGAGTAAGTGGATGGAGACTGCTCACTTTCAGAGAGCGATAATCAGGCAAAGTCCTATGTTTAGAATATTCAAAAAAATAATCCCCAAAAAGGCCTCTGGTGGGATTGTGCAATAGGCTTAATAAGACCTCAGCTGTGACAGACAAGCCCAATAAACAACCTGCAAAGACCACTTAGCTTCAGAAATTAAGATGAAATTTAATTCATTAATAATCAGACAAAAAAGTGGGGGTTCAGTGTACTGTCATCTGTAAATAGCTTATTCCCTTTCCAACGCTGGTACAGAAAACTATGAGTTACAAAATCATTTTCGTCTGGAATCAAACGGCAAACAGTGAATCGTGTGTTGCCAAGGTGTGGGGAAAAGAAGGTGTTCCATGGAAAGAAGGAAGGCTGCAGAAGAGTGTGATTTCTAGTAAAATATAAATCATTTCATCCCAGCTGCAGGTAGATGCATCGGTGATTGGTCAATGGCGGGCTTAGTTAACCTAACATAGACAGGTAATCACCAGTAGCGCCACAACAGAACTCAGTGGATTTAGCTGATTTTGATTTGTGCATTTGTGCTAAGCAGGCTAACAACTGGCCCAATGCTAAAACTGATCATTTAATTATAATGTTAAGGAAAAAAAATGTAAGCATCTGGCACCTCATAGGCACCATTTTTCTAAGGAGTTGGTGAAGACCAAAGCAAAGCTAAAAGGCCATATATACATAGACAACTACAGTATGTCTGAACACAACCA
>NW_026117970.1:0-23658 GCF_001640805.2 Lates calcarifer
AAAATCAGAAACCACAGTAAATAGGATGTTCATATCTTAGCCATATGAATCAGTCAGTCCTCTACTGAAACATCTCCCCCATGACATTTAGAGTATGTGACTAATTATATTATGTACCAGGGTTCAGCAAATAGCTTCTACCATCTTTGCTTCTCTGTTTTAAGACAGTATCTGAGGTCAGATGTAATTATGCATGTTCATTTATTTGCAAATACAAATGTATGTGTTGCACTGTGGGTCTATAGATGTATTTGATAGTTTATCCACATATGATAAACAGTGGCCTGACTCAGTTATAGCTGAATGAAAGTACTGTTGTTGTTGTTGTTTTTCTTTGACTCTGCTCTGTATGTGTTTTATTTAAATGGGGTAAACTGTACTATTTATTAATCTTTTAATCTACTTTGGTTTATCAGACTTAATCTCAGCACCATGTTGGATTTCAATAGCTGTGTTAGCATGTCTCCATTATTAGATGTTAAGATGGGCCTATTCATTGAAATTTACTTTGCCCTGGCCTTGTATTTACATTATTATCTACCATATCTGTGTGGACACGGGAAAAAGGTAAAAGTAAAAGTAAAAGTCTTAATGTACTTTAAGTGAAATGTTCAGCTTTTTGTCATATTATTCTATTCTTTTGTTTTTTTTTTTTTTTCTTTTTTTTTTTTTTTGAAGGACCGGATTTGGCCTATATGTGATGTATTCTACTGATCCCAGTTACAGTGAGTTACAGTAGCAATAAGTGCAGTGGCCAAAAACTCATTTTCCCCAACAACCATCCCCAAGTAATACTATTTGAATCTATTTTGTGTTCTACTCAATCAGTGACATAGTGCAGAGACCCGCTGACCTTTAATATGCCACCCTTGTTATCTAAACTGAAAACCATCAGCATGGCACGGGTGCATAGTGAAATACCTTATTCAAATAAAAATCAATTAAATCATGTGTCTTCGGATGAAGGAACTATTTACATTTGTTGATGGGTATGTTTATACTTTATATTTTTGAATGTGAAACTTCATGGTACCACAGTTTACATTTCCTTGAATATGTTGTATATCTTGTCTGACATATTAGTAGTTTAACTGAAACATATGCAGCACATGCTTCTCAAATGTACAGCATCTTTGAAAAGGACATCATACGACATATTTTATATAAAAAGCTCATTGCATTAAATGTCAACCTGTTGACAGAGTTATGCAAATAAATTACGGTTGATAATCGCAGGGAAATTGATGGGGTTGCAAACACATGCATGAAAGTGATCTAAATAGGTCACAGCTGCATTGCTGAACCTTGAGTGGTGTACTTGACTGAAAATAGCTGTGATAAGATCTTGTGAACATCATGCTATCTTCATCACTTCAGTCTGCACCATACATATTTGCATATGTGGTGGAACTGAGCTCCTGATAGACTCTTAATGTAGTTTACCCTGGAGGAGGCAGAAACCAGTGTGATTTTGTGGCTGGAATTTTTTTGTTTTATTTCAAGTTCCACAGCCACCTGATTTAAGAACTTAAAAACCCTGAACTTTGACTTTTAAATTAGAGATAGAAAAAAAAATTATGGTTTGATACCACTAATGATGGATGAATAAACCCTGTGTGGTGTGAATAATATAATCGCCTTTCTTACTGTATCTACAGATCTATCAAACCTCCAGACATACAATACACTGTATGTCAGTCCTCTAGGACTGTAAAAATCTTAATCTAGTACTTATTGCATTTAAAAATCCACTAACCTCTGAACTGACTTTGGCAGTTTAAGTTTTCTTATTCTGTTTTCCTTTGCTGGATTTACCTGCCATGGGGAGCTAGGGCAAAAATAAGCTGTTTGGTCACGATTTACCCCACATTCTATTCATCTTGTACAGTATTACTATGCTTTTTTCACCTGGCACATGGGGAATAATTTAATTACAAGCATGAATCTATGAGTATAACATTAAAAAAACTACAACCCCTTGACCCTAATAATAATAATAAAAGTCTTAAGGATTCTCTGGAATCTGTCAATAAAATGTTGTGATTGGCAAATATTGTACATGCCGGGTCATTCTGTGTGCCTTTGGTTTATGGAGCAGTTCATTTGCTGCCACTGAAAATGTAAAAGATGAAATGTTAACAATTAATTTTATGATTAAATTATTAACAAAATGTCTCTCAAACTTGAGTCTATTGAGTCTAATTCAAACAAAATGTGCTTCTTGTCTTTGTGTGTTCTTTGTGTGTGGTTTAAAACTCATAAAAGCATATAAGGAACTTGAATGAACAAGATAACCTTTCCACTAAGTAAATATAAACCGAGATGTAAAGATACTGAGGAATAGAATCTTCCACTGTCTCTGGTTGTAGACATGATTAAATCTGTAGACTCTCTACTTACTGTAACCTTCCTAGACAGCTGCAACTGTTTGATGTTTCTGTGCAGTGGAAAGTTGAGGAGGTGTGGGGGAATTATACTCTATGTTTTTTGGCTGACACACACATCTCAGTTCCACAATGGACAAAATTTATCAGTTTTACCCAAATGAGTAAACAGACTGTGTAAATGTTATTAAAGTATAGTTTAATATCGAGTTGAGTTTTTCCTTGAAATCAACTGGAGCCTATCCCAGCTGTTATTGGGCAAGTGGCAGGGTACACCCTGTACAGATCACCAGTCCATTGCAGGGCCAATATATATATCGAGACACACAACCATTCACACTCACACCTACGTGCAATTTATAGTCACCAATTAACCTAAGATGCATGTCTTTGGACTGCAGGAGGAAGCCAGAGTACCTGGAGAGAACCCACACAGACACAGGGAGAACATGTATACTCTACACAGAAAAGGCCTGGGCTTGAACTGGGGCTCAAACCCGTAACCTTCTTGCTATGAGGCAACAGTGCTAACCACTCCACCACCATACCACACAAGGGTAAACTGAAAAAAAAAAAAAAAAAAAAAAACGAAGTGTGTCCTGAGTGTGACTGGTCATACCAGGCCAAGGAAGGCTGTAGTGTTGCAGGTTGTAGTGACTTATGTTATTTTCTCTTTCAGTAGTTAGTGTCATGGTTCCTTCTGTGACCTGAGCCTCTCCAGTGTTTTCTGGTATTTTCCTCTGCTTCCCTAGAGCCTCTGCCTCTGCTCTCTGTGTGTGGAGGAGTGGAGCATCTTCTGCTTCACCTGTAGCTCATCGATTGTTGTTTCTGCTTCACCATGTGGTAACACATCTGGGCCACCGTAGTTGGTATTCGTGACGACTGTCACGCGTCTCCTGTTCTCCCAGTCCCTCATCTTTACCCCCCCAGTACTCTCTTCAATATCCATTAAAGCCACTTACTTTCATCATCACCAGTGTTCCTGCCTGTGTCTGCTTTGGGGTCCGACACAAGACGTCAGCTTTCCAGCCCTGTAACATACTGTGAATAAAGATAAGAGACAATGGATGAACGATTGATCTAAAGGTCTCAGTTGGTGAAAATTTGTTCCACTTGTACTGTATAGATGTGTGAAGTTGTTAGATGACTTACTAATGTAGTTCTGTTAATGATATGGAATGTGATATTATTCAAAAATGTGTACTTTCAAGCCCACCTTTTTAAATGTGATACTTCATATAATGAATATTGACCCTGAGTATGTGTTTCTCAAGTCAAATTCTGTCAAGTATTCTGTAGTTTTTAGAGAAATTTGTAAATATACAGTATATATATTTTTTTATCAGTACTTAAATGATCTGCAGCAGTTCGAGCAATAGTCTTCCGCACACACTTACACCACATGGTGCTTTTTTGTGGCGATAACATCAGTGAGGTTTTAGCATTTAGATCTTCCCTGTATGGAAAGTTGTTGATTTCGCAAAGTACATTTTCTTTTGGGGCTGTGTGTGTGACCACAGCTTGAAACAAACATGATTACATCAGCATCATGTAAACCTCCGCCCTGATAACATCAAGAGATGCTGCTGATCTGTAGTGCTGTGTACTGTGTACATGCAATTTTATCTTAAACACAAATATGTTGCTTCACCCAATGCACATAACAACACAACAATAACTGCTAAACCTAATCTAGGTTACTGAAAAGACGGTGAAATCTTACTGTTTTTAGAGTTGATTATATGATCTTAGAAATGGCTAGATTAGATTAGATTAGAGATTAGGTTAGTTTACAATACATTTATATAGTGCAGGGACATAATATAACACAGTATACAACATTTAGTTTATGTGATTCAAAGATTCAAAGGCTTATTTGTTATATAACTAAGGTGTTTAGTTAAATGCAGTATGGCTTGCAATCACAACCAACATACGGTAAACCAGTACAAACTTTACAGACAAGACAGAAAAATGACACACAAAACACAGAAAAGAGTGATTTAAATGAAAATCCATACTGCTTTTTGTAAGTCGCTGAATAATTACTACTCCATCACAAAAGACCATATTGATGTTTTGAGGTGGAAGGTTTTACACCCTGTCTCTGTTTAAAGATCATCTCTGGTGTCAGGTGTGAATGTCGTCTTTGATCATTCTCCAACTCTCCATCGATCATTTAAAGTGCTTCTGGTGGACGCTGTGACCAGTTTTGCTCAGGTGTTCACTCAGTCTCCATGGTCACTGCTGTTTCACTGATGTAGGTTAATGCTCCTCTGAGTCGTTGAATGTGAAATCATACACAACTCTCGACTTCAGAGTTTTGATTCAAGATGATTCTGTCACACATACTGTCCCCGAAATCAAGAATGAACTTCTATACTCCAATACAGAACTCACTGTACAGCTGGTGATCTGTCGAGAGAACAGTTTCCTTTTGTGTATATCACATTTACTTAATAAGTTCATCTATAGTATGTGAGTTTTGTAACAAAATGCTTAATTGTCAGGAGTACTCAGCGTTTTCACTGCTAAAGTCTGGGATCTGGGAGTCTGGTATTTCAGCTCTGAGACATCACTGTTTTGGATTTTGCCACATTTACCACACGGTTCAGTCTCTTAGCAACTCAGTTTCCAGCAGCGGCAAATGTTTTCAGTAAAAAAAGTTCATAATGAACTGTACAAAACCTGCCCAGCACCAAACTGAAGACCAAAACAGAGCTTGAAGGAGAGTAAATATTTGACTAACATTTATTTGGTTGACAGACTGTTGTGGGAATTTATAATGAAAGTATATGTATATGTATAATGAAAGCAGAATTCACACAGAGAAATAGTCTCTCCAAGTTTATTTCATGATCACACATGCACAGTAAAACAGTAGTGGGCAGGGGGAAGTTCCTCCAACTAAAGAGGCGGGCCAGCTTTCAGATACAAATATATGCAAGCTGCTATAAGACAGTCAGTGAGCAGAGTGAATCACTTCAGACAGCAAAGACAGGAGAGAATCATCAGCTCTACACTGAGACACCATGAAGACTCTGAGCTTTACAGCGGGACTGCTGCTGCTGCTGCTGCTCACTGTTTACCACTGCACCACCATGCGTAAGTGTGACAGTCTACTCTCTGTCATAGTGTTCAGTTTTCAGGATGAAGGGTCTCAGTGATGTTTTGTACAGTTTTATCACATAATTACCTCATGAGAAAGGTTCACAACAAAGAACTAAATTAAGTCTGATTGTTAAAAGTTTTTTCTTTGAACTCAACTCGATATTAAAACTGATTTCTTGTGAAACCTGTAACATAAAATCATTCATTCATTCATTATCTATACTGGTTATTTGTGATGGTCGTGGTGGCGGTGGGGGGCTGGAGCCTATCCCAGCTGTCATTGGGCGAGACGTGGGGTACACCCTGTACAGATCACCAGTCCATCACAGGGCCAACACATATAGACAAACAACCATTCAACCTGCATGTGTTTGGACTGTGTGAGTTCGAGCCCGGGGCTTCTCTGTGTAGAGTTTACATGTTCTCCGTGTGCCTGCGTGGGTTTTCTCCAGGTTCTCTCCTGGTTCCTCCGCAGTCCAAACACATGCAGGTTAATTGATAACTCTAAATTGCCCGTAGGCGTGAATGTGAGTGTGAATGGTTGTGTCTATATGTGTTGGCCCTGTGATGGACTGGTGATCTGTAAAGAGTGTACCCCACGTCTCGCCCAATGACAGCTGGGATAGGCTCCAGCCCCCTGTGACCCCTCACGGATAAGCGGTATAGATAATGGATGGATGGATGAGCAACTAAAGGTGAGTCAATCAGAAAATTAAAAAATTACATTACATCATGAATTATTGTACACTGTTATGAATAATTCTGACATTAGACTGAATTTGATTTATTGTTCTTAGAGGACTGCTGCAGTGCAAGTATATTTAATTATATTAAATATATTTAATATACATTAGATTACATATACAATAAGTAGACAATAAGTATATTGCCTAAAAGTCTATACGTTGATAATGACAACAACTCACACACTCGTCATGAACTGCTTTTGCTGCCTGATGACTTATGAGCATTATTTTTATGGTTTAGAACCACTGACTCGTTCTATGTAGATGTTATTGAATGAAGGTGTACAGGTCTAAATGATCCCTGTTATTATTATTTTTTTCTTTTACAGCTCATGGACCAAATGAAATGTCACCTGCATCATGCTGCTTTAAATTCTTTCCAAAAAGAATACCAAAACCACACATCATCTCCATCATCAAAACTCACAAAAGATGTTCAGAAAAGGCATTTGTGTAAGTCTCTAACACCTTCACTCTGACAAGTTTTCATTTTTATTTATTTATTTACTTTTTAAATTCTATCACAAGGAGTCAGCAAAGTGAGACATTCTGAAATTCTATACATGGAGGCTTTAAATCTGAATGTGATATCAAAATAACTTTCCAGACCCAACTGTGATTACTGACTCTGCCACTGATTTCTCTGCAGGGTCAGTACTCCCCATGGACCATTATGTGTGAGGCAGGCTCTGGATTGGGCTAAGAAAGCTTTTAATGAACAATCATCTGAGAATCAGTGAATGAACAGCTCCACCCACTCCACCTCCAGCCATGACTCAACTCTGACATTAACAACCTGTATTATTCTATGATTTAACTAACCATTAACCATTTTATTATTAATCCTATATACCTTTGTTCTGCTTTACTTTTAAATCATTAAAGTTTTACTTCACAAATCATCCTGGCTTGATGCACCCCTCTGACTGATGAATGTAAAATGAGTACCTCACCGCTGGGCTGCTGATCTGTAGTTCACCCTGACCTCTGAACTGACTTTGGCAGTTCAGGTTTTCTTATTCTGTTTTCCTTTGCTGGATTTACCTGCCATGGGGAGCTAGGGCAAAAACAAGCTGTTTGGTCACGATTTACCCCACATTCTATTCATCTTATACAGTATTACTATGCTTTTTTCCTAAAACACCTGGCACATGGGGAATAATTTAATTACAAGCATTAATCTATGAGTATAACATTAAAAAACTACAACCCATTGACCTTAATAATAATAATAAAAGTCTTAAGGATTCTCTGGAATCTGTCAATAAAATGTTGTGATTGGCAAATATTGTACATGCCGGGTCATTCTGTGTGCCTTTGGTTTATGGAGCAGTTCATTTGCTGCCACTGAAAATGTAAAAGATAAAATGTTAACAACTAATTTTATGATTAAATTAACAACAAAATGTCTGATGTAAGTGTTAGGGAGAGGGGCTTTTTCTCCCCTCCTCTTGTTTTTTTGTAATAAGAGGTCATTGAATGAGGTCAGGATGTTTCGCTAGATTATAAAACATGTAAACAATTATCCTATATATACTGATGTTTAGAGCTGTTAGGGGGAGAGATCAATATTGGCTCAGATCCTCTCATAAGCTACCGCAGTGCTTGTATTGATGCTGAACTTCTTTGTAATAAACTTACTTATACTTATATACAAGAAAGATAGTGTCAATGGAGATCTCTTCATCATCTTCACATCATCACTATTGAATATATCGCATTCATTAAGATAATTGTCATGCACATGCAACAACACAGTGTGTCCCGAGTGTGACTGGTCATACCAGGCCAAGGAAGGCTGTAGTGTTGCAGGTCGTAGTGACTTGTGTTATTTTCTCTTTCAATAGTTAGTGTCATGGTTCCTTCTGTGACCTGAGCCTCTCCAGTGTTTTCTGGTATTTTCCTCTGCTTCCCTGGAGCCTCTGCCTCTCTGCTCTCTGTGTGTGGAGGAGTGGAGCATCTTCTGCTTCACCTGTAGCTCATCGATTATTGTTTCAGCTTCACCATGTGGTAACACATCCGGGCCACCGTAGTTTCTGGTGTTTCTTATGTCTCTAGTGTTTCTTGTTTTTCTCTAGGTCTTGTTGTCCAGTGGTTTTTGTGCTCTACTGAGTCCAGTCTCAGAACTCACCTGGTCCCTTGCTGCCATACCCTGCCAGGCCATTTGCCTGCTTCAAGCCTCCGGTCTCCACTGCTCCTCCCGGGTCATTCCATTCCCCTGCTACAGCCACTTACTTTCATCATCACCAGTGTTCCTGCCTGTGTCTGCTTTGGGGTCCGACACAAGCTTTAATCAAAATGTAACAGATGGTCTTTAGAGTCACCTGAACTATAAACAAATGACAGACATCAGCTTTCCAGCCCTGTAACATACTGTGAATAAAGATAAGAGACAATGGATGAACGATTGATCTAAAGGTCTCAGTTGGTGAAAATTTGTTCCACTTGTACTGTATAGATGTGTGAAGGTGTTAGATGACTTACTAATGTAGTTGTGTTAATGATATGGAATGTGATATTATTCAAAAATGTGTACTTTCAAGCCCACCTTTTTAAATATGATACTTCATATAATGAATATTGACCCTGAGTATGTGTTTCTCAAGTCAAATTCTGTCAAGTATTCTGTAGTTTTTAGAGAAATTTGTAAATATACAGTATATATATTTTTTTATCAGTACTTAAATGATCTGCAGCAGTTCGAGCAATAGTCTTCCGCACACACTTACACCACATGGTGCTTTTTTGTGGCGATAACATCAGTGAGGTTTTAGCATTTAGATCTTCCCTGTATGGAAAGTTGTTGATTTCGCAAAGTACATTTTCTTTTGGGGCTTTGTGTGACCACAGCTTGAAACAAACATGATTACATCAGCCTCATGTAAACCTCCGCCCTGATAACATCAAGAGATGCTGTGTACTGTGTACATGCAATTTTATCTTAAACACAAATATGTTGCTTCACCCACTGTACATAACAACACAACAATAACTGCTAAACCTAATCTAGGTTACTGAAAAGACGATGAAATCTTACTGTTTTTTAGAGTTGATAATGAACAATCATCTGAGAATCAGTGAATGAACAGCTCCATCCACTCCACCTCCAGCCATGACTCAACTCTGACATTAACAACCTGTATTATTCTATGATTTAACTAACCATTAACCATTTTATTATTAATCCTATATACCTTTGTTCTGCTTTACTTTTAAATCATTAAAGTTTTACTTCACAAATCATCCTGGCTTGATGCACCCCTCTGACTGATGAATGTAAAATGAGTACCTCACCGCTGGGCTGCTGATCTGTAGTTCACCCTGACCTGATGAAAGGATCAAGTAGTGTTAGAGTCAGAACTTGTAGTTCTGCTGAGAGGGTTCATCCCTCCAGCAGGTTCCATCTCTGCAGAGGATCTCTGCAGCTCTGTTAGAGACTGATGGGTTCTTGGTCACATCTATGAAGACTGGTGGTTCCAAACTTTCTCTATTCCACAATTATAGAGGCCACTGTGCTTCTGCGAACACTCGGGAGCTTTAGAAATACGTTTCTACTTTTGCTACCTTTGATTTCACGGCTTAGTCTTTGTTCTGACATGCTGTGTGAATTGTGGGAACTTATACACACAGGTGTGAACCTTTCTAAACTATGTTCAATCGGTTAAGTGTGCCAGAGGTGGACTCTGATCAAGTTCCAGACACATCACCAGGATAATTAAAGCAAACAGGACGCACCTGCCCACAGTCTGGAATGTGACACCAAAGGGTCTGAATACTTACTTATGGATTATTTAGTGCAGAATGATGGACAAAAACTGCAATTTTGTATACTGTGTGTCTTGATTTTTGCCTTTATTTCCCATTATGTAAAACACATTTTATAATTATGATAATTTTGATAAATCCCAAACCTGACCCAGAAAGATTCTATGTTTTGACAACATACTGAAAGATTATTCATTTCATGACAGTGTTAAAAAGAGAACTTGCACTGGATGGAAGTTAAAGCATAACCTGTCAACTTTAATATTAACCATGTACAGTTAGAGACAGAACACATGATAAAACAAAGAAGAGAAGCAGAAAACAGTGTACTTATATAAAAAAAGAAAATATTACAAAAAAATCCACCTATACTTGAATATATCTTAAATTGGTGTTATTGGAAGAGTGAGTGGTTCACAAGAATTTGAAAGAAAAATTGACTTTTTTAAAAAACTTGTAAGACAACAGGATTGCTTTTCTCTGGACTTAAAAAGAAAATCTAGCATAACGGAGCAGTCCTGAGAAGGTGTACTCATTGGCATAGATGTATACAGTATATATGTGTGTATAAATGTGTGGAAATGTATTCATGGACTCTTAAGAAGAGTTTAATATCTTCAGTTTTGAGTACAAGTTCTGTTGTTATTCCTGGCAGAAAATAATCTGGGGAAAAAAAAAAACTCAAGAAAAAAGGCCACTGAGCAGCCTCCAGTATGTACACAATATATGCATTTCCATCATGAACAAATCCAAACAGGCAATATTTAATGTGCTGAAGGTATAAGGTTTGTCCCTTTAGCATTTTGCTGTAAATGCAGGCAGTCTGAAAACTATACTAAAATAAGAGATTAATCTATGAGTTATTTAAGAAAACTACAAGGGAAGGAGTCATTCTTCAACCGTGCATATAGTATTATTAATATCATCATCATATGAAAATAAAACATGACAACTCTGGGAAAGGTTTATTAAAGGTTCAAACGTGTTGCACCGTGTGCTGCTTTCTGACTCTGAATCAGCTCAGACCTGGACTTTACATATTCTGTCTGGTAGAAAAGCAAAGTAAGTAATGTTTCGTTGTATGTAGAATATTCTAAAGAAGTCAGAGACAGAGTTATGGCTCACTTGGCAAACTTCTCTGAACAGCTGTCTTTCTGAGGAATCCAGGGAGAAAGAAAGGAATATTTCAACTTTTTTTTTCTTTCTTTTTTTTTTTTTTAAATTGAACTGTCCCTCTGGTTGTTTTACCCAAAGCAAAAATATCACAAAAATCTGGACATCAGGGTTCAGGTCCACAACAACACCCATCACTTACATCACGATATATAAAACATCTTTGTAATCACTGTAACCTGTGAAGCTGTAGACACCAATGAGCCTTTTGCATAATATGTTCTATTCAAATAGAGAACACACACTGTAATGACAATATTCTGTTATTTTCTCCTTTCTTCTGTCTGTGTGGTTCAGATCAGAACGAATCTATGACCTCAGACATCGCATTTCATAAAACACACCTGCTCATACACACCTGCCACTGCACCGTAAATCCTGTCCAAAGGCCCAGTCACACCAGCATTTAAAACCAGAGACATTCTGAGTTTGAATTTTTGCTTCAGGTCTCTTGACAGAGAGTCCAAAATGGAGGAAGCTACTAAAGCTGATTACCTATTAAATCTTATTTATACTGGAGCACAAAAGTTTTCTAATAAGTTTTTAAGAAGCAAACCTTATTTTATTCAAAAGATGTACATGTTAACAGGACTATTCATTCCTAATGGGACAATAAGTTCCATTAGAAAACATGTTATTTTATTTACATGTAGGTTTTGTTCCATTGACTGAGCTAATGAGTTTGTTAACCAACTCTTAACAAACTGCTCAAGAGTTATTTCCCACCTTCATGAACTCTTAATTGAAAGAAATGATGTACACCTCCAAGTTAAGGGCCCGGTACAAAAAGCCACTGTAACTGAGCAGCCCTAGCATTTTCCAGGCTTGTTAGCGTGTTAGCAGTAAGATAATTACCTAATACCCAGTTCATTACCTGAGTCAAGTCGCTGGGCCACGTTTTGGTGTGACTGGGCCTTAATTCCTCTTCTTCCTCCACAGCTGCCGACTGATTCAGTTACCTTCACTCACATACACTCTCCCTTCTCCTAACACACTCTGATGGAGGTCCTTAAGACTGAGTGTTAAAGTGTGTGTACACTTGTGTTACATTTTTGAGAACAGTTTAAAAAAAAAGAGCGCTGAGGAAGGAGAGAGTACGTCTATCTGCATGTCTACGAATATCTAGAGAACATACGACTACTACATGTGTACAAATGGCTATGCATGGTCCCTGCCATGTATTTAATCAGTACTGTAAGCTCAGAGGAAGTCGGGCTTCTACTCTTTGTCAGGAAATATAGGAAAATAGACTTTCACAAACACATGCATTCCTCAAGAAAATGAAAAAGTCTCAACAAACACAGTAAAACCCTGCGGAGAGACAAGCATGTGGGCTGTTGTGGGCATTTGCATGTGTATGCATATGTGTATGTAAAAGATGTTGTTACACTGATAAATGTAATGGAAGGTGGTGTGTGTGTGTGTGTGTGTGTGTGTGTGTGTGTGTGTGTGTGTGTTCTGAGGGCCACAACAGACGTGAGCTTCAGAGAGGATGAAGAAAAATAAGTTTGTGTAAAACTGAATGAATGGGTCGTCTCTCTCTTCAAAAGATTTTTCCTTTCTTCTTGTTCTTTTCCATCGTCCTGTGTGAGAAACGAGAAAAGTGATCAGAGAACACTACTATTGTATTTTTTACAGTAACATGAAATACAGAGATCATCATTAGGCCTCACAGGCACCTTGAGAGTACACTGGAGCCAACTTAAAGAGTCAAATCACTTCAACAGAAGGTCTTGAGACTTCTGCCTACACACCATCATGACGGAGATTAATAACGTTTCCTTGGTGTAACTCACAGCAGTGAAAAATTTACAGGGAGAGTAACTTTTTAAAGCACTGACAGAGGAAACAAAAGTGTTTCTGTCTTTTCACGATTAATATACTGAATGTATTACTGATTAAAATCAATGAATAAACAGCATTACCGTGCAATGTGTCAAACATTCATGTGTGTGTGTTAGCTTGGATATATAGCAGAGAATATTTACCAAACTATCATTCATCTAGATACCATGTTTTCTGGCTACATGAGGTGGAGTTGTGAACATTTCGTTGTTAGTCATATTGCTAACCTTTAGAGGTCAGTGAGGGTGATGTTATATAACTATAAGAAAATGTGTTAAAGAAAATTCAGCTGCAATGTGGTTAACGTCAAACAACCTCTCAAAAGATACCATGTCATATGCATCAATTAGTATCCATTCTGCACACTTCTGATGGACAAATGAACAGTATAGTCAGTTAAACGGACAGACGGGTTATCGGTGTGTGAGTGTTACTGACTTGGAGGCGTCCAGTTTCTGCTGCTCGAGGATTCTCTGCTGAGCCTCCCAGTTGGCCTTCTCCTCCTCAAACACTCGTCTCTTCTCCTCCAGCTCTTTGTACTGCGCCTCCAAGTTCCTCTTCATCTGTTCGTGGCGCCGCTCCAGCTGAGGGTCACAACATTTCATACACTCACTCAAACATAACTTCAAGTTGCGTGTTCCATTGTAATTGCACATGGAATGACCTGATCCTGCAACTACTGGTCATTCGTTTACATAATATCCAATTCATTTTTGAGCTCACTTTTCTGCTATGAAATGTAGCTCTTGTATCAGGCTAGGCTACACACACGTTAGCTCTCTATCACCGTCACTATTTCCCTCTCACTCTGTATTTTCTTTTGGTGACGTTTCATAATGATTATGAGAGTAATATCTAAATCATCTAAACGTGGATACTGGTAATCTACAGTAAATACTTAGGCATCACTGCAGTATGAAGGCTTTGAACAGAACATATATCCACATATATTTAAAACCAAGAACAACAGCTTCAGGTCACATATTTTAGAGGTTAATTATTTGCATAATTTTTTCACGCCTTCAATGGAGGCGATGGAAAACTACAAGGCACCATATATTACTAAGATCATGTTCGCAATAAAATTTGATTCTTCTTCTTGTCATAACATAATGTTACTGCTTATTTTACTGAAGGTTGGAGCTTATCACTCATATTTCTATAGTCTGCAGCAAACCTGCTGTAGTCACATGACTCATCAGCCTGCCTGACCTCAAACTGCTACTGCATACCCCTGAAAAACACACACACACACACACACACACACAAATCCTTCGACCCACCTCAGCCTCTGAATCCTTCAGTTTCTGCTTCTTCTCCTTAACCTTCATTTCAAAGACTTGTTCCATTTCTGCCTCCATCTTCTTCATTTTCATCACGTGCTCTCTACGCTCCTCTTCCATCTGTGCCAGGGGACTCCTGTTGATCACAGAAATGAGGTAGAAGTTAGTGGCTGACGTAGCTGATCCACACTCTTTATACAGTTGGCTAGCACTGCACTTAGCCCTTTCTACTCTGACTGTCTGTAATCTGCAGTCATTGAGGATGGACCACTGTTAGGAAGCAGGGAGGCACCGGCTGGATCCGCAGAATCGGTGTCCAGGTCGATGCTGGCCTTGTTAAGCAGGTCAGTATCAGCCAGATGTAACCAATCCATACTGACAGCTGTTTCATAAAGTTTAGTGTTTCTGCTATCAGTTACATTAACTCAGTCACAGTGAGCTGCAGTGCATCCCTCTCATGAAACAACAGTCTGATGATGTAGGGATAAAGTGACAGAGACCACTGAGTTGGGGTACGTAATAAGTTTTTCCCTGAGGACTCAGAGGTAACTTGGTACAGACCGTGAGCACTAAACCAAAGATTCTTCCTGAAACTTATCCAACCTAATGAGTCAGCTTTTGAGGCCTTCTGTACTCTAGAGGTAGAGCTGCGGCTTTGCAGAGAATGGAGCAAGGCCTGTTCTCCACTGGCTCCGGGTTTCTAACTGTAACTCCTTTTCCCCTCCCAGCAGAGAGAAAAGCTGTGGCATCAAGCTGGCCTCTAGTGTTTCAGTATGTGTCTTTAAAACCGAGGTCGTACTTAGTGAGCTGTCCCTTGGTCTTGGAAGTGTCCACTCCGTTACAGGTGACAGCAGCAAGTTTCTTACTGCGGTAGTTCTCGTAGTGGACATTGTTGGTGACATCCTTTAGATCCTGCATATGGGTCCTATGGAAGGAGTGAGGAGAAGGAATGAATTGAGAGAGAAAGCAACAAGGAGGTTTATCTATAAAATATAAACCTACAAATGTAGTAGTATATTCATCTTTTTAAATTCATTTTCTGTAAGCTAATGAGGCAATTAGAAGAAATCTGTTGATCTCTAATGGACTTCGGTTTGACAGGAATTAATAAAACTGATTCACTCATCAAAGGATCAGATATTAAACTGCATTCATGAGTCTGAGTTTGGAAAATCAAGTCAAGCTAAACAGTAAAACTCTGTCCCACCTGATCAGCATGTTGCGGAGAACAGTGAAGTCGCAGTGTTCCCCATTCTCCACTGAAACACACAGGAGAGGAGAGAGGAGAACAGAAAGGGAGGAGGAGAGACACACACAGATATTAAAATTACTATACAAGAACACTTCTCATGGTAATAATCACAATAATTAGTATCTGGTCTCAAGGGAAACTGAGCTAGAATATCAGAGCCTCTACAGATATCTGCACATACAGCATGACTGTCTTACAGGTGGAAATGAACTCTGGGTAAATGGTTGTCGGTTGTGTGTTCGTATACAGAGGCAGTCCCAGCAGAAACACAGGTTATTGTGTTTTTGGTGAGTAAAATCAATACAACTGTAGTGTGTGTTATTTACATGAGAAGATGTATGATGGTGGTACAGACAAAAGATCAAAAAATAAAACAAAACTCCACCAAGTTAAAATGACTGTTTCTAATCTCAATCCAGACTTGGTTCACACACACACACGCACACGCACGCACACACACACACACAAACACAAACACACACCATAGTATGTAAAGTTCATTCACTCATCAGTTCTAAAAGGAGAGGGACGCTGAGGGGAAGGTGTTTTCAGGTGTAGCTGGTGTGTAAAGTGACAGTAAAAAAGGCACGCTACATTATCAGCTGTAGCAGCACATTAACAGACAACAGCAGAGGGCGAAGAGACGTCAGGCCATGATCACATAGGATGGTTTTAATATGAGCACTGAAATGGGTTTGTGTCAAAAACAAGCTAAACACCAGATGTACTGGAGGAAATAAGTTGAGAGAAAACACCTCTACTGCCAACCTATTTTCAGAATCATTCCTTTGTTTGTTATTTAGACATGTTTGTAACCTCTAAGACTAAAAGTTGGTCCAGGTGACCATTAGCTTGGTGACTATTACCTAGTGTTAGCAAACTTAGATATTGTTATGTAACTTACATTATGGAATTAATTAGCTTACCTTATTAGTCTGGTTTATTTCTTATTTTGCTTTTATGATTAAACAATTTAAGCATTAAGTTTGCTAAAACATAGTGCAACAGTGGCACAAGTAAAGACTGATTAAAGTGCCACCAAACAGAATTTTTAATTAACATTTGCTAACATTAGCCTTAGCCACCATAAGCCACTGGTCATACCAGACCAAGAGAGGCTGTAGCAGTAACAGCAGAGAGTACTGAAATGGGGGGTACTGAAAGGACTCTTTAATTACAAAGGAATTCAACATTTAAGATTATTCTCAAAGGTTAATCACCCTCACTTTAATTATGCCCAACAGTTTACAGCTGCTGATGATGAGTGAACATCTAAAGAGGAAAGGGCACATGTTCGAGTATATGAAGTGTATTTAGGTTGTAATAGGCTCAGACCTTTTGACAGTCGATTGTGCAAATGAGCCATCAAACACACCTGAGCCTTAAAGCTGCACAAGCTGAAGGCACAACAGTAAAAGATAGTATTGCCTTATAATGTTGTTCTGATGATTTTTTTTTCCCCACCTGATGAATGTACATTTAATATTAACTTTCCTTTTAGCTCTGTTTTAGTTTCCACCAAGTCTTGAGAAAATATCTGGCTCTTTAGCTGCTAAATGCTCCACAGTGTTTACTGGCTAGCTTCATCTGTCTGCTGTTTGAAAACAGCTGCCAGCTGCAACTGAAAGCAATATTCTCATTGGTCTCATTAATATTGAGACCAATAACACAGACCAGTTAAGTTGTGGCTATAAAAAACAAAACAAAACAACAACAACAAAAAAAAGGTAATAATTCTCTGTAGGCCCCTACAAGTGAGCTCTTTCACATTACACACAGCCATCTGACCCATTTAGTTTAAAAATCTGACTAGTGCAGCTTTAATATCTTCTTAATGATAGAAAAACATTAGCTGTTGAGCAGGAGTGTTGAGTCTTTTGGAAAGAGAGACTTCACCTCACTTTAGTACAGTTGATCTGTTGAAGCCAGCAGGACCTGCATTTTAGTTCACTCTTGCATTTGATCTAGAATATTTACCCCTGGTGCTGCAATGAGAACAATGAGGAATGACGATGTTCTCTGATCTCCTGTTCTCTGTTACTACTGACTCTGAGTTTTATATTTGAGCACAGGAAAAATGCCTCCTATCTGATCACAGCCTGTCACTGTTGGACCCACAGATGCCACATAGTTAGAACAAACACAAGTTCTTGGTCAGACAACAGTAAACAGAACTGGTCTAGTTTCAACATTGTACAGTTAGATGATTGTACAAGACACGGTTACACGGTAAGATGGGATTCTGGAAAAGGACTGCAAGAACTGCTGCTGAGGACGTGTGTGGTGAATCTCCAGCCTCCTCTTCATCAAATACGCTGCTCCTTATTGGTTAGCCTCCACCCGACTGGCAGTAAATCATCATCAGGGGAGCGAATAAGGAGGACACCTTACCATTGATGAAACTTAAGCAGTCCCGCCCCTTGGCATCCCAAGCCAGCCATTGACCTCCTGTCTCTTCTAGAGGAGGGAGCTCTGACGGAGGGGAGGGGTATGGTTTTTCAGTTACTGTCTGTGCCCAGCGGGGGCTAAATCTGGGTCTGGAGCAGCTGGGTATTTTATGGCTCAGACTTGGCCCAGTTTGGACCCAGATGCGGCCCATGTTTGGCCCAGATTCAGCCCAGATTTGGCCCAGATCAACACCATAGCCTGCATGTGTCCAAGCTAACTGGCTTAAAGAGGTTTGTAGAGGGAGTGTGGTTATTGGAGGGGGTGTTATATGAGGGTCTATGCATGACCAGCTGTGGACAGTCTCAATGAGGGAACAAGTAGAGGAGCTAAGTGGGGTCAAGGGTCATAGGAAAAAAAAAAAAGAGTTGTAACTGATAGTAAACAGATCTCATTTATTGATGAATGGCAGAAAATACCTGATGGACACGCCAGTCTTTTATTTTAATCCATGTCACTTCTGTTTGTAATCTGTCAATCAGTGAGACATGGACATTTATGGAAAATTGCCTCTGTCCATCAGGTGTTTTGAGCCTGAGTGCCTTATCTACTAGCAGTGTTTATTAAGGCCATGGTGATGAACTGCATTGGTTTAATGAATCAAGAGCACACAACTTTATTTAAAACATGCAACAACGAGTATGTATGTGTGTGTGCAGGATTTCTTTTGCAAACACAAAGTCTCTATATAGCCTTACATTAAAAGTCCAAGTATGCTAATGAGTGAGAATTCATGATACCAAGCCACATGTTATCTTGATGACTTAAATAAGCTGCTACATGCCCTTCTGCAAAACACTAACTCACCATTAACTGCTCATGAACCTATAAGCAATGTGTTAGGATGGTGGATCCCAGTCCTTGGTCCAGTGATACACTGAGGCCTGCACACCTTTCTCACCCTGCACCAACACAACTGATTCAACTCAAACCAAATACAGTAGGCTGAATCACGTGGTAAAGCAGGGCTGAGATTAAACGGTACCGCTACATTTCATACCACAGGAGCAAAGAAGGGAACCACGGCATTAGAGTGATGTTTCTATTGCAGCTGTAGCTTCAGCACCAAACAGCCTCTAGTTTTCTCCATGACTATTCACAGCATCAGACCTGGGAGTGTATGAAGGCTTTAAACCTCTTGAGAACACCAGACACACAGGAACACTTGAGATATAAGTCAAGTACATATCGTCAAATGAACCTTACAGGGTCATTCCTTTCTTATTACAACCATGATCTTATTTTTTTAATTTTAGCCATTAGACTTATCAGTAATAATAACATTATACTCTCCATGTTAATTACCAAGATCTGGGAGCACAGTGACATCACGAAAATGTCTGAAAAACGCGGTTTAAAACAAATAGTGAAATTATTACCCAGCTGTTTGACCAGCTGTACTTGCTGTAGCTGTGCACACACAGTTTTCCTGTTTAGTATGAGATTACTCAAAACATTTCACTTTGTTCCCAGATCTCAGTAATTACTGTGGTGAGTACAGTATTGTTATGACTAATAGAAAATAAGACCCAGGCTGCAATAAACTGGGATTACAGTGAACATTCAGAGAGGTTGTTTTATGGCTCGACTTTCCAATTAAGTGATAAGAACAAAGACAACAAAAATAATCATTCACGTGTCCCCCTGCTAGATCACCAGCTCTTATGGTAACACCTGAAATACACTGTGATGACTGACGATAAGCAGAGACTTTAACTATTGTTTAATTATTCCTTAGGCAGAGAGCATGTCTTTTAAATCATTTATGAAGTGAAGCAGCAGTGCATGTTGGGTTTTGCTCTGATGTTGCCTGGTTCGTCTTCTCCTTTGATGGGTGTGGATTAAAGTGGATTTATCTGTGTGATATACTCCACACTGTTTGAGAGTTTGAGCGCTCTAAAGCTCAGTGTAAATCAGATTATGATTCATCCACTGATATTTCTTTTTTTAACATTGACATATTTTTGATAAGGAATCCTTAAATCCTTAGATTTATGACCAAGATATGAACTGAATCAGACATTTTGCTAGTGGAAACTTTTCAAAATAAACTTGTCAGCACTCTCTGGTGGACAAATCATGTACCGGCAACACTGCCTCTAAATCACCCCAACATGCAGAATATTTGGGATTTTTTCTTATTTATTACTCATTGGCTAACACAGACATCATTACGAGTATTTCTGTGATAAACTAATCTCAGCGATGTTAATATGCTGTTAAAATTTACACCAAATGACACAACGAGGATAATGTAACATTTTTGACATCCAAGATATAAATAGAGAACAACATGGAGGCCACTGTGCAGCGACAAATCACTGTTCAGTGAATGGATTTGTGGTTAGAACAATAAATCCAGGCCATTGGGATACTACTGTACCAAAAAACACTACATGTGCAGTCACATGTGGTGTGTATAGTCCCATTGAAGAGTAAACACCACAGCAATATCTACACTGACTTACTGATATCTAATCTGTAAAATAAATAAAAGAAATCTAAACTATGTCATAATAATAACTGTCACAAGAATGTTTTTAGAAACACAAGGTCTTCTTACTGTGGACAGTGCTCCACTTAGAGGCTCATTTAGCATTGGGGTATATCATAGGTGTTAGCAAAGAGCATTTTGACCCACATCAGGAACATGTGAACGTGTCAATGTTCTTTTGGTCTCAAAATAATATGAATATATTCATGTTCTTCCTTTGTGTTCAAATGTTTCCAAAATATGGTGTGTTCTAGTGTTTGGGAAAGTTTTAGTGAATATTCAGCCCAAGTCTGATCAGAGCATTGGTTTGACCATCAGCCTAATGATGAGACAGCACAGCAACAGAAAAGTGGAGGGAAAGGAGGGATGGGAGAGTTTGGGGGACACTCTGAGGGAGGAGGAGTAGAGGAGAAAATGAGGTTGAAATAAAGTGAAAGATGGTTTTGTTTACCAAAAATGCCCTCTGTCAGTCATGGAAAAGAATAGACAAAGAAAAAAGAAAAAGGAGAGAAAAGAAAGAATGAAAAAGTGAAAGACTGATAAACGGTCAACCACAGAGCAACAGAGGTATATTACTTTATATAAAGATAGATACAGCATATCATCTTTCAGGGGACTTTAACACAAATGAAAACACCAGTAGGAGCAACAACAGTTCATTGTGGCTAATGGTGAAAAGGTGACGGTCTGATGTCAGCTGAGTCAGTCAGTCAGTGCCCACTGCCGTACTGATACAACATATCCCATAATATGCTACGCCAATCGTCCTATCGGGGTCGAGACCAATTCTGTCTAAAAGACTGTGTGCATGTGTGTTTGTGTTGAGGGAAAGAAGGGCAGGTATATAAGGTAACAATGTAAGAACTGCCAGATAAATTCATTACTTGTCAAACTGTAATGATACTGGCATGACTCTGTGCCTTCAGGTTAAGGTGCCAAAATGAACTGCAAAGCCCTTGGTTTGAATCTGGCCTGGAAACCATTGTAGTCATCTCTCTACTATTGCTATCTTAATAAGCCAAACAATGAAAACCATATAAAATGCCCCAAAATGTTATTTTTAAAAGTGACATCTGAATGAACTCAGACAGTCATGCTCGTCCTACCCATCTACTCTATTATTTACTTGCTTGCAGACTTCATCAGGATGTTATAATGTGCAGGCAGATTCAAGCTGATTCTAACCCCGTCATCTAGACACCCTCACCAACCAGCTGGTGTCAATTATGACTGCTCCTCACGGTTTCCCAGCTGTGAACGCTGCTGATTGCTTTTGATGGGAAAAGTTGGAAGCGTCATGGCATGAACCTGGTCCATGTGGCTGAGTCTCCCAAGCTGGTGGATTAACTGAAGACACTTATACAGTCCCCAGTAATCAAGAAAAATTCTTAAAGGGAGAAGTATCTTGGCTTGGGGTGGGATGATGTAAACTAAAGTAACACTGACAGACACAGAAAATGAAAACTGAATAGACACAACAAGCTAAAACAGAAAGAGCTGCGGTGGATAAACAGGCAACAAGACACTGGTGGAGTGGAGATAATGGGGCTTTACCACCAGTAGATGAAGACAGTCCCAGGGCTAGACTACCACCAAATCTAACAACAAATAGAAAGGTGATGTCACTGTAAACTCTGTGAAAACCAGTGCCAACAAAGACAGGAAGAACCGCAAACTAATTTTATCACCTCAAACATTGCCATCCAGTAAAGCACAAAGACTACATGCACACAGATGCAAACTCCAGTAATTAGACCAACCCCCTTAGCTTAAACTTACTTCCAGTTACAATATTTCCTTGTTTACATTTTGACAAGTCATTATTTTACCTGGCACTTAGTACATTTGGTGGATACAGAGGGTCCTTGTGGAGAACATGCACTGTGTCCAACACTCTCAGGAAAACAAGCTTCATCCATTCCAACAAAGAAAGTACTGTGACAGCTGGACATTCTCAAACACGTCAAACCTCAAACACCAACATGCTTCGGCTTCTCTCTCACATCTGTCACTGTCTGACCAAGGTGCAATGACATACAGCATGTGGTGTCAAAATTATTTAAAATGCCAAAAAATTTCCAGATTTCTCATAAACCTTCAAGGTGCAGCTTGGCCACAAAACAGAAGTGGCGTTCTTCCTTTCTAGCACTGGACCTTCGAGAACCTACCTTCTGCCACGCCCACGGGTACTGGCGACCTCTGACCTTCTTGCCGTTCACCTCAATCACCACGTTGCTGCCGACTACTGCCAGGGGCATTTTCTCCTGGAGTGAGAAGATATACACATTTCTGTACTACAAACAGAAGCTGTATCTGGATGGAGCCACTGCTCAGTTTCATTGGTTGCTTCCTGTGGCCACTGTATTAATGTTTGGGTTGAGATACTCAAGTCATGTTGATAAGTATTTTTACATGAAAACTCCTGTCTTCACCCAGCAAGATGTATATGTGTTCTCTCTCACTTTGTGATATAGAGACTACTTAGTGAACTACTGTGGCTGGAAAGCTAACAGCTAACACACTGCAGGGATAGGCCAGCACTAACGCAGGCCAGGAACATGCTAGTGCTTTAGCAAATGGAAATGGTGTACTTTGCTCTCAGTACTGTTTTTCATGTCATTCAATAGAATGAGAGTTACTGAAGAGTGGAAAAAGTGCTCTCAGTTAGAAAGCTAGTTAGACAAATTTGTCTTTTGGTGAAGCCCTCCTTTATACTCTTACAGTGGAGGGTAAAAAATGGATGCAATATAGCTAATAAGCTACAATAGCTTCCTCCATTTTGGACTCAAAGCTCAACACTATCTAGACAGCTAACTAAAGCTAGCTGTTCCAAGATTAAATTAATGCAACAAATTTAAAAATGAAATTAAATAGTTTCACCTACTGTGTGACTAGACTAATCATGTAAACACAGTCACTGATGACCAACATTGGAGAAAAGCAGGCAGAAAACATGCTGGGCTCTTGCCAGAGGCAACAGTTACTGGGGCAGATAGTTGCATAGACAACAATCACTAGAGAAAGTTCTTCAATGAACTTGTCTATAAAGCCGATGATCAGTTCAGCAGTTTGACTGCCAGTCATGGGGAAAAGGGACAGAGGCAGCTCCAGGGGTTGGATACTGACCAAAGGATAGTCTGACCTTTTATCCGTCTTCCTG
>NW_026117971.1:0-31121 GCF_001640805.2 Lates calcarifer
TCCACGGAGGACTGGAGCTGCTGTTGGACACTGGGCAGGTCAGTGAATTCAGACAGATAGAGCGTACTGGGATCGTGGATATATTCTGCAGCTCTCTACTATCCGAGCTCCTGGTTCCAATTGCAAAGATCAACACACCCAGCTGTTTGAGGGCAGAGGCTGGTGCATCAACACTGTCAAAAGACTTTCCACCACATAGCAATATCAGGACCTGTGGAACTCCTTCAAGCGCCTGCTTCCTGCAGAGGCCGTGAAGACATTGTCCCTCAAGTACTGGAGAGCTGCTCCAGTATTGAGCGGTCTTCCGCCTTTGTGCCTCAAACCTCTGACAGTGTCGAGGATCTCTCCCTTTGTGGTGTACGTGTTCAGATAGAACTGGACAGCTGGATCTCTGCTGTACTGAACCACTGAGACGCGGTCTTTGTTGTCATCCACGCTCAGTGTCTCTACTACTCTTTGGACAAAGTCTCGCATAGCTGGGAATCCACTTCTAGTACCATCAGAGCCATCCAACAAGAACACAACATCCCTTCCACTGGCTTTTTCTCCACTAGGGGACAAAAGATTTGAGACATTTTTAGCTTCATTTCTCAAACGTTTCATGTGGTTAAATCAGATGATGGGAGCTAACCTCAATGTTTACGACCTGCACTATCAAAGCTGGCACACCAGTTTTGTCTAAGTGGCACTGGCTGACCTGAACTTGGTGAAAAAAATCTTAGGTACGGCACAATTTGCATCCTACCATGACCGCAGTGTAAAAAATTGATCACTTTCTACCAGTTACCGTTGGTGTCATGGGCGTGGCCCTCACTACCACTGTGTTCATTGCAGAGGAGAGCTGTTCTTGGATGCCGGGGAGATCAGTGAACTCAGACACAGATAGGGCCAGACTAGGGTCATATGATATCTTCTGCAGCTCTCTAATGTCAGAGCTCCTTGTTCCAATGCCAATCACAAAGATGCCCTGTTGTTGAGAGCAGAGGCCGGTGTATCTACATTGTCAAAAGACCTTCCGCCATTTAGCAGGATCAACATCTGTGGGACACCTTGCAGGCGCCTACTCCCAGAGGAGTTTGTAAAGACATTGTCCCTGACGTACTGGAGGGCTGCCCCGGTGTTGAGGGGTCTGCCTCCTCTGTGTCTCAGCCCTCTGACTGAATCCACAATATCCTCTCTGGTGGTGTATGTGTTGAGATAGAAATGGACCTCTGCATCTCTGCCGTACTGGACCACAGAGACGCGGTCGTTGTTTTCTCCCACATTAAGTTTCTCTACCACTCTCTCAACAAAATCAAGCATGGCAGGGAAGCCATTCCTTGTGCCATCAGAACCATCCAGAAGGAATACGATATCCTTTTTGGCAGAGTCAACTGAAAAAAGACAGGAAGACAAGGAAGTAAAACCTTTGAAAAAGTGCGCTGGAGAACTAACCCTCACTAAGTGGTGAGCTGTCTTTCAAGTTTTGTTCTTTACTTTTGTTTTTCTGTGAGAGCACCTTGCACTTTCTACTTCAATTTTAAGCAGCAGGAATCATGCCACCGCCTGTCTTTAAATGCACACATGGAAACTAAACAAGTATCACACTTCATCTCTTTTGCTCAGTGTAAGTGAAACAAGTCAGGCAGGCCCTCAGGCAAGAGGTCATGCTTGTTAACATACCAAGTACAGTTGGTGATTCTGGGGTGACGTCAATGACCACAGCCTCCACGGAGGACTGGAGCTGCTGTTGGACACTGGGCAGGTCAGTGAATTCAGACACAGATAGAGCGGTACTGGGATCGTGGGATATATTCTGCAGCTCTCTACTATCCGAGCTCCTGGTTCCAATTGCAAAGATCAACACACCCAGCTGTTTGAGGGCAGAGGCTGGTGCATCAACACTGTCAAAAGACTTTCCCACATAGCAATATCAGGACCTGTGGAACTCCTTCCAAGCGCCTGCTTCCTGCAGAGGCCGTGAAGACATTGTCCTCAAGTACTGGAGAGCTGCTCCAGTATTGAGCGTCTTCCGCCTTTGTGCCTCAAACCTCTGACAGTGTCGAGGATCTCTCCCTTTGTGGTGTACGTGTTCAGATAGAACTGGACAGCTGGATCTCTGCTGTACTGAACCACTGAGACGCGGTCTTTGTTGTCATCCACGCTCAGTGTCTCTACTACTCTTTGGACAAAGTCTCGCATAGCTGGGAATCCACTTCTAGTACCATCAGAGCCATCCAACAAGAACACAACATCCCTTCCCACTGGCTTTTTCTCCACTAGGGGACAAAAGATTTGAGACATTTTTAGCTTCATTTCTCAAACGTTTCATGTGGTTAAATCAGATGATGGGCTAACCTCAATGTTTACGACCTGCACTATCAAAGCTGGCACACCAGTTTTGTCTAAGTGGCACTGGCTGACCTGAACTTGGTGAAAAAACATCTTAGGTACGGCACAATTTGCATCCTACCATGACCTCGCAGTGTAAAAATGATCACTTTCTTACCAGTTACCGTTGGTGTCATGGGCGTGGCCCTCACTACCACTGTGTTCATTGCAGAGGAGAGCTGTTCTTGGATGCCGGGGAGATCAGTGAACTCAGACACAGATAGGGCCAGACTAGGGTCATATGATATCTTCTGCAGCTCTCTAATGTCAGAGCTCCTTGTTCCAATGCCAATCACAAAGATGCCCTGTTGTTTGAGAGCAGAGGCCGGTGTATCTACATTGTCAAAAGACCTTCCGCCATTTAGCAGGATCAACATCTGTGGGACACCTTGCAGGCGCCTACTCCCAGAGGAGTTTGTAAAGACATTGTCCCTGACGTACTGGAGGGCTGCCCCGGTGTTGAGGGGTCTGCCTCCTCTGTGTCTCAGCCCTCTGACTGAATCCACAATATCCTCTCTGGTGGTGTATGTGTTGAGATAGAAATGGACCTCTGCATCTCTGCCGTACTGGACCACAGAGACGCGGTCGTTGTTTTCTCCCACATTAAGTTTCTTTACCACTCTCTCAACAAAATCAAGCATGGCAGGGAAGCCATTCCTTGTGCCATCAGAACCATCCAGAAGGAATACGATATCCTTTTTGGCAGAGTCAACTGAAAAAAGACAGGAAGACAAGGAAGTAAAACCTTTGAAAAAGTGCGCTGGAGAACTAACCCTCACTAAGTGGTGAGCTGTCTTTCAAGTTTTGTTCTTTACTTTTGTTTTTCTGTGAGAGCACCTTGCACTTTCTACTTCAATTTTAAGCAGCAGGAAATCATGCCACCGCCTGTCTTTAAATGCACACATGGAAACTAAACAAGTATCACACTTCATCTCTTTTGCTCAGTGTAAGTGAAACAAGTCAGGCAGGCCCTCAGGCAAGAGGTCATGCTTGTTAACATACCAAGTACAGTTGGTGATTCTGGGGTGACGTCAATGACCACAGCCTCCACGGAGGACTGGAGCTGCTGTTGGACACTGGGCAGGTCAGTGAATTCAGACACAGATAGAGCGGTACTGGGATCGTGGGATATATTCTGGCAGCTCTCTACTATCCGAGCTCCTGGTTCCAATTGCAAAGATCAACACACCCAGCTGTTTGAGGGCAGAGGCTGGTGCATCAACACTGTCAAAAGACTTTCCACCACATAGCAATATCAGGACCTGTGGAACTCCTTCCAAGCGCCTGCTTCCTGCAGAGGCCGTGAAGACATTGTCCCTCAAGTACTGGAGAGCTGCTCCAGTATTGAGCGGTCTTCCGCCTTTGTGCCTCAAACCTCTGACAGTGTCGAGGATCTCTCCCTTTGTGGTGTACGTGTTCAGATAGAACTGGACAGCTGGATCTCTGCTGTACTGAACCACTGAGACGCCGGTCTTTGTTGTCATCCACGCTCAGTGTCTCTACTACTCTTTGGACAAAGTCTCGCATAGCTGGGAATCCACTTCTAGTACCATCAGAGCCATCCAACAAGAACACAACATCCCTTCCCACTGGCTTTTTCTCCACTAGGGGACAAAAGATTTGAGACATTTTTAGCTTCATTTCTCAAACGTTTCATGTGGTTAAATCAGATGATGGGAGCTAACCTCAATGTTTACGACCTGCACTATCAAAGCTGGCACACCAGTTTTGTCTAAGTGGCACTGGCTGACCTGAACTTGGTGAAAAAACATCTTAGGTACGGCACAATTTGCATCCTACCATGACCTCGCAGTGTAAAAATTGATCACTTTCTTACCAGTTACCGTTGGTGTCATGGGCGTGGCCCTCACTACCACTGTGTTCATTGCAGAGGAGAGCTGTTCTTGGATGCCGGGGAGATCAGTGAACTCAGACACAGATAGGGCCAGACTAGGGTCATATGATATCTTCTGCAGCTCTCTAATGTCAGAGCTCCTTGTTCCAATGCCAATCACAAAGATGCCCTGTTGTTTGAGAGCAGAGGCCGGTGTATCTACATTGTCAAAAGACCTTCCGCCATTTAGCAGGATCAACATCTGTGGGACACCTTGCAGGCGCCTACTCCCAGAGGAGTTTGTAAAGACATTGTCCCTGACGTACTGGAGGGCTGCCCCGGTGTTGAGGGGTCTGCCTCCTCTGTGTCTCAGCCCTCTGACTGAATCCACAATATCCTCTCTGGTGGTGTATGTGTTGAGATAGAAATGGACCTCTGCATCTCTGCCGTACTGGACCACAGAGACGCGGTCGTTGTTTTCTCCCACATTAAGTTTCTCTACCACTCTCTCAACAAAATCAAGCATGGCAGGGAAGCCATTCCTTGTGCCATCAGAACCATCCAGAAGGAATACGATATCCTTTTTGGCAGAGTCAACTGAAAAAAGACAGGAAGACAAGGAAGTAAAACCTTTGAAAAAGTGCGCTGGAGAACTAACCCTCACTAAGTGGTGAGCTGTCTTTCAAGTTTTGTTCTTTACTTTTGTTTTTCTGTGAGAGCACCTTGCACTTTCTACTTCAATTTTAAGCAGCAGGAAATCATGCCACCGCCTGTCTTTAAATGCACACATGGAAACTAAACAAGTATCACACTTCATCTCTTTTGCTCAGTGTAAGTGAAACAAGTCAGGCAGGCCCTCAGGCAAGAGGTCATGCTTGTTAACATACCAAGTACAGTTGGTGATTCTGGGGTGACGTCAATGACCACAGCCTCCACGGAGGACTGGAGCTGCTGTTGGACACTGGGCAGGTCAGTGAATT
This sequence comes from Lates calcarifer, assembly GCF_001640805.2. Classification (NCBI taxonomy): domain Eukaryota; kingdom Metazoa; phylum Chordata; class Actinopteri; family Centropomidae; genus Lates; species Lates calcarifer. The sequence continues at coordinate 5,185 of NW_026117971.1, forward strand.
CAGACACAGATAGAGCGGTACTGGGATCGTGGGATATATTCTGCAGCTCTCTACTATCCGAGCTCCTGGTTCCAATTGCAAAGATCAACACACCCAGCTGTTTGAGGGCAGAGGCTGGTGCATCAACACTGTCAAAAGACTTTCCACCACATAGCAATATCAGGACCTGTGGAACTCCTTCCAAGCGCCTGCTTCCTGCAGAGGCCGTGAAGACATTGTCCCTCAAGTACTGGAGAGCTGCTCCAGTATTGAGCGGTCTTCCGCCTTTGTGCCTCAAACCTCTGACAGTGTCGAGGATCTCTCCCTTTGTGGTGTACGTGTTCAGATAGAACTGGACAGCTGGATCTCTGCTGTACTGAACCACTGAGACGCGGTCTTTGTTGTCATCCACGCTCAGTGTCTCTACTACTCTTTGGACAAAGTCTCGCATAGCTGGGAATCCACTTCTAGTACCATCAGAGCCATCCAACAAGAACACAACATCCCTTCCCACTGGCTTTTTCTCCACTAGGGGACAAAAGATTTGAGACATTTTTAGCTTCATTTCTCAAACGTTTCATGTGGTTAAATCAGATGATGGGAGCTAACCTCAATGTTTACGACCTGCACTATCAAAGCTGGCACACCAGTTTTGTCTAAGTGGCACTGGCTGACCTGAACTTGGTGAAAAAACATCTTAGGTACGGCACAATTTGCATCCTACCATGACCTCGCAGTGTAAAAATTGATCACTTTCTTACCAGTTACCGTTGGTGTCATGGGCGTGGCCCTCACTACCACTGTGTTCATTGCAGAGGAGAGCTGTTCTTGGATGCCGGGGAGATCAGTGAACTCAGACACAGATAGGGCCAGACTAGGGTCATATGATATCTTCTGCAGCTCTCTAATGTCAGAGCTCCTTGTTCCAATGCCAATCACAAAGATGCCCTGTTGTTTGAGAGCAGAGGCCGGTGTATCTACATTGTCAAAAGACCTTCCGCCATTTAGCAGGATCAACATCTGTGGGACACCTTGCAGGCGCCTACTCCCAGAGGAGTTTGTAAAGACATTGTCCCTGACGTACTGGAGGGCTGCCCCGGTGTTGAGGGGTCTGCCTCCTCTGTGTCTCAGCCCTCTGACTGAATCCACAATATCCTCTCTGGTGGTGTATGTGTTGAGATAGAAATGGACCTCTGCATCTCTGCCGTACTGGACCACAGAGACGCGGTCGTTGTTTTCTCCCACATTAAGTTTCTCTACCACTCTCTCAACAAAATCAAGCATGGCAGGGAAGCCATTCCTTGTGCCATCAGAACCATCCAGAAGGAATACGATATCCTTTTTGGCAGAGTCAACTGAAAAAAGACAGGAAGACAAGGAAGTAAAACCTTTGAAAAAGTGCGCTGGAGAACTAACCCTCACTAAGTGGTGAGCTGTCTTTCAAGTTTTGTTCTTTACTTTTGTTTTTCTGTGAGAGCACCTTGCACTTTCTACTTCAATTTTAAGCAGCAGGAAATCATGCCACCGCCTGTCTTTAAATGCACACATGGAAACTAAACAAGTATCACACTTCATCTCTTTTGCTCAGTGTAAGTGAAACAAGTCAGGCAGGCCCTCAGGCAAGAGGTCATGCTTGTTAACATACCAAGTACAGTTGGTGATTCTGGGGTGACGTCAATGACCACAGCCTCCACGGAGGACTGGAGCTGCTGTTGGACACTGGGCAGGTCAGTGAATTCAGACACAGATAGAGCGGTACTGGGATCGTGGGATATATTCTGCAGCTCTCTACTATCCGAGCTCCTGGTTCCAATTGCAAAGATCAACACACCCAGCTGTTTGAGGGCAGAGGCTGGTGCATCAACACTGTCAAAAGACTTTCCACCACATAGCAATATCAGGACCTGTGGAACTCCTTCCAAGCGCCTGCTTCCTGCAGAGGCCGTGAAGACATTGTCCCTCAAGTACTGGAGAGCTGCTCCAGTATTGAGCGGTCTTCCGCCTTTGTGCCTCAAACCTCTGACAGTGTCGAGGATCTCTCCCTTTGTGGTGTACGTGTTCAGATAGAACTGGACAGCTGGATCTCTGCTGTACTGAACCACTGAGACGCGGTCTTTGTTGTCATCCACGCTCAGTGTCTCTACTACTCTTTGGACAAAGTCTCGCATAGCTGGGAATCCACTTCTAGTACCATCAGAGCCATCCAACAAGAACACAACATCCCTTCCCACTGGCTTTTTCTCCACTAGGGGACAAAAGATTTGAGACATTTTTAGCTTCATTTCTCAAACGTTTCATGTGGTTAAATCAGATGATGGGAGCTAACCTCAATGTTTACGACCTGCACTATCAAAGCTGGCACACCAGTTTTGTCTAAGTGGCACTGGCTGACCTGAACTTGGTGAAAAAACATCTTAGGTACGGCACAATTTGCATCCTACCATGACCTCGCAGTGTAAAAATTGATCACTTTCTTACCAGTTACCGTTGGTGTCATGGGCGTGGCCCTCACTACCACTGTGTTCATTGCAGAGGAGAGCTGTTCTTGGATGCCGGGGAGATCAGTGAACTCAGACACAGATAGGGCCAGACTAGGGTCATATGATATCTTCTGCAGCTCTCTAATGTCAGAGCTCCTTGTTCCAATGCCAATCACAAAGATGCCCTGTTGTTTGAGAGCAGAGGCCGGTGTATCTACATTGTCAAAAGACCTTCCGCCATTTAGCAGGATCAACATCTGTGGGACACCTTGCAGGCGCCTACTCCCAGAGGAGTTTGTAAAGACATTGTCCCTGACGTACTGGAGGGCTGCCCCGGTGTTGAGGGGTCTGCCTCCTCTGTGTCTCAGCCCTCTGACTGAATCCACAATATCCTCTCTGGTGGTGTATGTGTTGAGATAGAAATGGACCTCTGCATCTCTGCCGTACTGGACCACAGAGACGCGGTCGTTGTTTTCTCCCACATTAAGTTTCTCTACCACTCTCTCAACAAAATCAAGCATGGCAGGGAAGCCATTCCTTGTGCCATCAGAACCATCCAGAAGGAATACGATATCCTTTTTGGCAGAGTCAACTGAAAAAAGACAGGAAGACAAGGAAGTAAAACCTTTGAAAAAGTGCGCTGGAGAACTAACCCTCACTAAGTGGTGAGCTGTCTTTCAAGTTTTGTTCTTTACTTTTGTTTTTCTGTGAGAGCACCTTGCACTTTCTACTTCAATTTTAAGCAGCAGGAAATCATGCCACCGCCTGTCTTTAAATGCACACATGGAAACTAAACAAGTATCACACTTCATCTCTTTTGCTCAGTGTAAGTGAAACAAGTCAGGCAGGCCCTCAGGCAAGAGGTCATGCTTGTTAACATACCAAGTACAGTTGGTGATTCTGGGGTGACGTCAATGACCACAGCCTCCACGGAGGACTGGAGCTGCTGTTGGACACTGGGCAGGTCAGTGAATTCAGACACAGATAGAGCGGTACTGGGATCGTGGGATATATTCTGCAGCTCTCTACTATCCGAGCTCCTGGTTCCAATTGCAAAGATCAACACACCCAGCTGTTTGAGGGCAGAGGCTGGTGCATCAACACTGTCAAAAGACTTTCCACCACATAGCAATATCAGGACCTGTGGAACTCCTTCCAAGCGCCTGCTTCCTGCAGAGGCCGTGAAGACATTGTCCCTCAAGTACTGGAGAGCTGCTCCAGTATTGAGCGGTCTTCCGCCTTTGTGCCTCAAACCTCTGACAGTGTCGAGGATCTCTCCCTTTGTGGTGTACGTGTTCAGATAGAACTGGACAGCTGGATCTCTGCTGTACTGAACCACTGAGACGCGGTCTTTGTTGTCATCCACGCTCAGTGTCTCTACTACTCTTTGGACAAAGTCTCGCATAGCTGGGAATCCACTTCTAGTACCATCAGAGCCATCCAACAAGAACACAACATCCCTTCCCACTGGCTTTTTCTCCACTAGGGGACAAAAGATTTGAGACATTTTTAGCTTCATTTCTCAAACGTTTCATGTGGTTAAATCAGATGATGGGAGCTAACCTCAATGTTTACGACCTGCACTATCAAAGCTGGCACACCAGTTTTGTCTAAGTGGCACTGGCTGACCTGAACTTGGTGAAAAAACATCTTAGGTACGGCACAATTTGCATCCTACCATGACCTCGCAGTGTAAAAATTGATCACTTTCTTACCAGTTACCGTTGGTGTCATGGGCGTGGCCCTCACTACCACTGTGTTCATTGCAGAGGAGAGCTGTTCTTGGATGCCGGGGAGATCAGTGAACTCAGACACAGATAGGGCCAGACTAGGGTCATATGATATCTTCTGCAGCTCTCTAATGTCAGAGCTCCTTGTTCCAATGCCAATCACAAAGATGCCCTGTTGTTTGAGAGCAGAGGCCGGTGTATCTACATTGTCAAAAGACCTTCCGCCATTTAGCAGGATCAACATCTGTGGGACACCTTGCAGGCGCCTACTCCCAGAGGAGTTTGTAAAGACATTGTCCCTGACGTACTGGAGGGCTGCCCCGGTGTTGAGGGGTCTGCCTCCTCTGTGTCTCAGCCCTCTGACTGAATCCACAATATCCTCTCTGGTGGTGTATGTGTTGAGATAGAAATGGACCTCTGCATCTCTGCCGTACTGGACCACAGAGACGCGGTCGTTGTTTTCTCCCACATTAAGTTTCTCTACCACTCTCTCAACAAAATCAAGCATGGCAGGGAAGCCATTCCTTGTGCCATCAGAACCATCCAGAAGGAATACGATATCCTTTTTGGCAGAGTCAACTGAAAAAAGACAGGAAGACAAGGAAGTAAAACCTTTGAAAAAGTGCGCTGGAGAACTAACCCTCACTAAGTGGTGAGCTGTCTTTCAAGTTTTGTTCTTTACTTTTGTTTTTCTGTGAGAGCACCTTGCACTTTCTACTTCAATTTTAAGCAGCAGGAAATCATGCCACCGCCTGTCTTTAAATGCACACATGGAAACTAAACAAGTATCACACTTCATCTCTTTTGCTCAGTGTAAGTGAAACAAGTCAGGCAGGCCCTCAGGCAAGAGGTCATGCTTGTTAACATACCAAGTACAGTTGGTGATTCTGGGGTGACGTCAATGACCACAGCCTCCACGGAGGACTGGAGCTGCTGTTGGACACTGGGCAGGTCAGTGAATTCAGACACAGATAGAGCGGTACTGGGATCGTGGGATATATTCTGCAGCTCTCTACTATCCGAGCTCCTGGTTCCAATTGCAAAGATCAACACACCCAGCTGTTTGAGGGCAGAGGCTGGTGCATCAACACTGTCAAAAGACTTTCCACCACATAGCAATATCAGGACCTGTGGAACTCCTTCCAAGCGCCTGCTTCCTGCAGAGGCCGTGAAGACATTGTCCCTCAAGTACTGGAGAGCTGCTCCAGTATTGAGCGGTCTTCCGCCTTTGTGCCTCAAACCTCTGACAGTGTCGAGGATCTCTCCCTTTGTGGTGTACGTGTTCAGATAGAACTGGACAGCTGGATCTCTGCTGTACTGAACCACTGAGACGCGGTCTTTGTTGTCATCCACGCTCAGTGTCTCTACTACTCTTTGGACAAAGTCTCGCATAGCTGGGAATCCACTTCTAGTACCATCAGAGCCATCCAACAAGAACACAACATCCCTTCCCACTGGCTTTTTCTCCACTAGGGGACAAAAGATTTGAGACATTTTTAGCTTCATTTCTCAAACGTTTCATGTGGTTAAATCAGATGATGGGAGCTAACCTCAATGTTTACGACCTGCACTATCAAAGCTGGCACACCAGTTTTGTCTAAGTGGCACTGGCTGACCTGAACTTGGTGAAAAAACATCTTAGGTACGGCACAATTTGCATCCTACCATGACCTCGCAGTGTAAAAATTGATCACTTTCTTACCAGTTACCGTTGGTGTCATGGGCGTGGCCCTCACTACCACTGTGTTCATTGCAGAGGAGAGCTGTTCTTGGATGCCGGGGAGATCAGTGAACTCAGACACAGATAGGGCCAGACTAGGGTCATATGATATCTTCTGCAGCTCTCTAATGTCAGAGCTCCTTGTTCCAATGCCAATCACAAAGATGCCCTGTTGTTTGAGAGCAGAGGCCGGTGTATCTACATTGTCAAAAGACCTTCCGCCATTTAGCAGGATCAACATCTGTGGGACACCTTGCAGGCGCCTACTCCCAGAGGAGTTTGTAAAGACATTGTCCCTGACGTACTGGAGGGCTGCCCCGGTGTTGAGGGGTCTGCCTCCTCTGTGTCTCAGCCCTCTGACTGAATCCACAATATCCTCTCTGGTGGTGTATGTGTTGAGATAGAAATGGACCTCTGCATCTCTGCCGTACTGGACCACAGAGACGCGGTCGTTGTTTTCTCCCACATTAAGTTTCTTTACCACTCTCTCAACAAAATCAAGCATGGCAGGGAAGCCATTCCTTGTGCCATCAGAACCATCCAGAAGGAATACGATATCCTTTTTGGCAGAGTCAACTGAAAAAAGACAGGAAGACAAGGAAGTAAAACCTTTGAAAAAGTGCGCTGGAGAACTAACCCTCACTAAGTGGTGAGCTGTCTTTCAAGTTTTGTTCTTTACTTTTGTTTTTCTGTGAGAGCACCTTGCACTTTCTACTTCAATTTTAAGCAGCAGGAAATCATGCCACCGCCTGTCTTTAAATGCACACATGGAAACTAAACAAGTATCACACTTCATCTCTTTTGCTCAGTGTAAGTGAAACAAGTCAGGCAGGCCCTCAGGCAAGAGGTCATGCTTGTTAACATACCAAGTACAGTTGGTGATTCTGGGGTGACGTCAATGACCACAGCCTCCACGGAGGACTGGAGCTGCTGTTGGACACTGGGCAGGTCAGTGAATTCAGACACAGATAGAGCGGTACTGGGATCGTGGGATATATTCTGCAGCTCTCTACTATCCGAGCTCCTGGTTCCAATTGCAAAGATCAACACACCCAGCTGTTTGAGGGCAGAGGCTGGTGCATCAACACTGTCAAAAGACTTTCCACCACATAGCAATATCAGGACCTGTGGAACTCCTTCCAAGCGCCTGCTTCCTGCAGAGGCCGTGAAGACATTGTCCCTCAAGTACTGGAGAGCTGCTCCAGTATTGAGCGGTCTTCCGCCTTTGTGCCTCAAACCTCTGACAGTGTCGAGGATCTCTCCCTTTGTGGTGTACGTGTTCAGATAGAACTGGACAGCTGGATCTCTGCTGTACTGAACCACTGAGACGCGGTCTTTGTTGTCATCCACGCTCAGTGTCTCTACTACTCTTTGGACAAAGTCTCGCATAGCTGGGAATCCACTTCTAGTACCATCAGAGCCATCCAACAAGAACACAACATCCCTTCCCACTGGCTTTTTCTCCACTAGGGGACAAAAGATTTGAGACATTTTTAGCTTCATTTCTCAAACGTTTCATGTGGTTAAATCAGATGATGGGAGCTAACCTCAATGTTTACGACCTGCACTATCAAAGCTGGCACACCAGTTTTGTCTAAGTGGCACTGGCTGACCTGAACTTGGTGAAAAAACATCTTAGGTACGGCACAATTTGCATCCTACCATGACCTCGCAGTGTAAAAATTGATCACTTTCTTACCAGTTACCGTTGGTGTCATGGGCGTGGCCCTCACTACCACTGTGTTCATTGCAGAGGAGAGCTGTTCTTGGATGCCGGGGAGATCAGTGAACTCAGACACAGATAGGGCCAGACTAGGGTCATATGATATCTTCTGCAGCTCTCTAATGTCAGAGCTCCTTGTTCCAATGCCAATCACAAAGATGCCCTGTTGTTTGAGAGCAGAGGCCGGTGTATCTACATTGTCAAAAGACCTTCCGCCATTTAGCAGGATCAACATCTGTGGGACACCTTGCAGGCGCCTACTCCCAGAGGAGTTTGTAAAGACATTGTCCCTGACGTACTGGAGGGCTGCCCCGGTGTTGAGGGGTCTGCCTCCTCTGTGTCTCAGCCCTCTGACTGAATCCACAATATCCTCTCTGGTGGTGTATGTGTTGAGATAGAAATGGACCTCTGCATCTCTGCCGTACTGGACCACAGAGACGCGGTCGTTGTTTTCTCCCACATTAAGTTTCTTTACCACTCTCTCAACAAAATCAAGCATGGCAGGGAAGCCATTCCTTGTGCCATCAGAACCATCCAGAAGGAATACGATATCCTTTTTGGCAGAGTCAACTGAAAAAAGACAGGAAGACAAGGAAGTAAAACCTTTGAAAAAGTGCGCTGGAGAACTAACCCTCACTAAGTGGTGAGCTGTCTTTCAAGTTTTGTTCTTTACTTTTGTTTTTCTGTGAGAGCACCTTGCACTTTCTACTTCAATTTTAAGCAGCAGGAAATCATGCCACCGCCTGTCTTTAAATGCACACATGGAAACTAAACAAGTATCACACTTCATCTCTTTTGCTCAGTGTAAGTGAAACAAGTCAGGCAGGCCCTCAGGCAAGAGGTCATGCTTGTTAACATACCAAGTACAGTTGGTGATTCTGGGGTGACGTCAATGACCACAGCCTCCACGGAGGACTGGAGCTGCTGTTGGACACTGGGCAGGTCAGTGAATTCAGACACAGATAGAGCGGTACTGGGATCGTGGGATATATTCTGCAGCTCTCTACTATCCGAGCTCCTGGTTCCAATTGCAAAGATCAACACACCCAGCTGTTTGAGGGCAGAGGCTGGTGCATCAACACTGTCAAAAGACTTTCCACCACATAGCAATATCAGGACCTGTGGAACTCCTTCCAAGCGCCTGCTTCCTGCAGAGGCCGTGAAGACATTGTCCCTCAAGTACTGGAGAGCTGCTCCAGTATTGAGCGGTCTTCCGCCTTTGTGCCTCAAACCTCTGACAGTGTCGAGGATCTCTCCCTTTGTGGTGTACGTGTTCAGATAGAACTGGACAGCTGGATCTCTGCTGTACTGAACCACTGAGACGCGGTCTTTGTTGTCATCCACGCTCAGTGTCTCTACTACTCTTTGGACAAAGTCTCGCATAGCTGGGAATCCACTTCTAGTACCATCAGAGCCATCCAACAAGAACACAACATCCCTTCCCACTGGCTTTTTCTCCACTAGGGGACAAAAGATTTGAGACATTTTTAGCTTCATTTCTCAAACGTTTCATGTGGTTAAATCAGATGATGGGAGCTAACCTCAATGTTTACGACCTGCACTATCAAAGCTGGCACACCAGTTTTGTCTAAGTGGCACTGGCTGACCTGAACTTGGTGAAAAAACATCTTAGGTACGGCACAATTTGCATCCTACCATGACCTCGCAGTGTAAAAATTGATCACTTTCTTACCAGTTACCGTTGGTGTCATGGGCGTGGCCCTCACTACCACTGTGTTCATTGCAGAGGAGAGCTGTTCTTGGATGCCGGGGAGATCAGTGAACTCAGACACAGATAGGGCCAGACTAGGGTCATATGATATCTTCTGCAGCTCTCTAATGTCAGAGCTCCTTGTTCCAATGCCAATCACAAAGATGCCCTGTTGTTTGAGAGCAGAGGCCGGTGTATCTACATTGTCAAAAGACCTTCCGCCATTTAGCAGGATCAACATCTGTGGGACACCTTGCAGGCGCCTACTCCCAGAGGAGTTTGTAAAGACATTGTCCCTGACGTACTGGAGGGCTGCCCCGGTGTTGAGGGGTCTGCCTCCTCTGTGTCTCAGCCCTCTGACTGAATCCACAATATCCTCTCTGGTGGTGTATGTGTTGAGATAGAAATGGACCTCTGCATCTCTGCCGTACTGGACCACAGAGACGCGGTCGTTGTTTTCTCCCACATTAAGTTTCTCTACCACTCTCTCAACAAAATCAAGCATGGCAGGGAAGCCATTCCTTGTGCCATCAGAACCATCCAGAAGGAATACGATATCCTTTTTGGCAGAGTCAACTGAAAAAAGACAGGAAGACAAGGAAGTAAAACCTTTGAAAAAGTGCGCTGGAGAACTAACCCTCACTAAGTGGTGAGCTGTCTTTCAAGTTTTGTTCTTTACTTTTGTTTTTCTGTGAGAGCACCTTGCACTTTCTACTTCAATTTTAAGCAGCAGGAAATCATGCCACCGCCTGTCTTTAAATGCACACATGGAAACTAAACAAGTATCACACTTCATCTCTTTTGCTCAGTGTAAGTGAAACAAGTCAGGCAGGCCCTCAGGCAAGAGGTCATGCTTGTTAACATACCAAGTACAGTTGGTGATTCTGGGGTGACGTCAATGACCACAGCCTCCACGGAGGACTGGAGCTGCTGTTGGACACTGGGCAGGTCAGTGAATTCAGACACAGATAGAGCGGTACTGGGATCGTGGGATATATTCTGCAGCTCTCTACTATCCGAGCTCCTGGTTCCAATTGCAAAGATCAACACACCCAGCTGTTTGAGGGCAGAGGCTGGTGCATCAACACTGTCAAAAGACTTTCCACCACATAGCAATATCAGGACCTGTGGAACTCCTTCCAAGCGCCTGCTTCCTGCAGAGGCCGTGAAGACATTGTCCCTCAAGTACTGGAGAGCTGCTCCAGTATTGAGCGGTCTTCCGCCTTTGTGCCTCAAACCTCTGACAGTGTCGAGGATCTCTCCCTTTGTGGTGTACGTGTTCAGATAGAACTGGACAGCTGGATCTCTGCTGTACTGAACCACTGAGACGCGGTCTTTGTTGTCATCCACGCTCAGTGTCTCTACTACTCTTTGGACAAAGTCTCGCATAGCTGGGAATCCACTTCTAGTACCATCAGAGCCATCCAACAAGAACACAACATCCCTTCCCACTGGCTTTTTCTCCACTAGGGGACAAAAGATTTGAGACATTTTTAGCTTCATTTCTCAAACGTTTCATGTGGTTAAATCAGATGATGGGAGCTAACCTCAATGTTTACGACCTGCACTATCAAAGCTGGCACACCAGTTTTGTCTAAGTGGCACTGGCTGACCTGAACTTGGTGAAAAAACATCTTAGGTACGGCACAATTTGCATCCTACCATGACCTCGCAGTGTAAAAATTGATCACTTTCTTACCAGTTACCGTTGGTGTCATGGGCGTGGCCCTCACTACCACTGTGTTCATTGCAGAGGAGAGCTGTTCTTGGATGCCGGGGAGATCAGTGAACTCAGACACAGATAGGGCCAGACTAGGGTCATATGATATCTTCTGCAGCTCTCTAATGTCAGAGCTCCTTGTTCCAATGCCAATCACAAAGATGCCCTGTTGTTTGAGAGCAGAGGCCGGTGTATCTACATTGTCAAAAGACCTTCCGCCATTTAGCAGGATCAACATCTGTGGGACACCTTGCAGGCGCCTACTCCCAGAGGAGTTTGTAAAGACATTGTCCCTGACGTACTGGAGGGCTGCCCCGGTGTTGAGGGGTCTGCCTCCTCTGTGTCTCAGCCCTCTGACTGAATCCACAATATCCTCTCTGGTGGTGTATGTGTTGAGATAGAAATGGACCTCTGCATCTCTGCCGTACTGGACCACAGAGACGCGGTCGTTGTTTTCTCCCACATTAAGTTTCTCTACCACTCTCTCAACAAAATCAAGCATGGCAGGGAAGCCATTCCTTGTGCCATCAGAACCATCCAGAAGGAATACGATATCCTTTTTGGCAGAGTCAACTGAAAAAAGACAGGAAGACAAGGAAGTAAAACCTTTGAAAAAGTGCGCTGGAGAACTAACCCTCACTAAGTGGTGAGCTGTCTTTCAAGTTTTGTTCTTTACTTTTGTTTTTCTGTGAGAGCACCTTGCACTTTCTACTTCAATTTTAAGCAGCAGGAAATCATGCCACCGCCTGTCTTTAAATGCACACATGGAAACTAAACAAGTATCACACTTCATCTCTTTTGCTCAGTGTAAGTGAAACAAGTCAGGCAGGCCCTCAGGCAAGAGGTCATGCTTGTTAACATACCAAGTACAGTTGGTGATTCTGGGGTGACGTCAATGACCACAGCCTCCACGGAGGACTGGAGCTGCTGTTGGACACTGGGCAGGTCAGTGAATTCAGACACAGATAGAGCGGTACTGGGATCGTGGGATATATTCTGCAGCTCTCTACTATCCGAGCTCCTGGTTCCAATTGCAAAGATCAACACACCCAGCTGTTTGAGGGCAGAGGCTGGTGCATCAACACTGTCAAAAGACTTTCCACCACATAGCAATATCAGGACCTGTGGAACTCCTTCCAAGCGCCTGCTTCCTGCAGAGGCCGTGAAGACATTGTCCCTCAAGTACTGGAGAGCTGCTCCAGTATTGAGCGGTCTTCCGCCTTTGTGCCTCAAACCTCTGACAGTGTCGAGGATCTCTCCCTTTGTGGTGTACGTGTTCAGATAGAACTGGACAGCTGGATCTCTGCTGTACTGAACCACTGAGACGCGGTCTTTGTTGTCATCCACGCTCAGTGTCTCTACTACTCTTTGGACAAAGTCTCGCATAGCTGGGAATCCACTTCTAGTACCATCAGAGCCATCCAACAAGAACACAACATCCCTTCCCACTGGCTTTTTCTCCACTAGGGGACAAAAGATTTGAGACATTTTTAGCTTCATTTCTCAAACGTTTCATGTGGTTAAATCAGATGATGGGAGCTAACCTCAATGTTTACGACCTGCACTATCAAAGCTGGCACACCAGTTTTGTCTAAGTGGCACTGGCTGACCTGAACTTGGTGAAAAAACATCTTAGGTACGGCACAATTTGCATCCTACCATGACCTCGCAGTGTAAAAATTGATCACTTTCTTACCAGTTACCGTTGGTGTCATGGGCGTGGCCCTCACTACCACTGTGTTCATTGCAGAGGAGAGCTGTTCTTGGATGCCGGGGAGGATCAGTGAACTCAGACACAGATAGGGCCAGACTAGGGTCATATGATATCTTCTGCAGCTCTCTAATGTCAGAGCTCCTTGTTCCAATGCCAATCACAAAGATGCCCTGTTGTTTGAGAGCAGAGGCCGGTGTATCTACATTGTCAAAAGACCTTCCGCCATTTAGCAGGATCAACATCTGTGGGACACCTTGCAGGCGCCTACTCCCAGAGGAGTTTGTAAAGACATTGTCCCTGACGTACTGGAGGGCTGCCCCGGTGTTGAGGGGTCTGCCTCCTCTGTGTCTCAGCCCTCTGACTGAATCCACAATATCCTCTCTGGTGGTGTATGTGTTGAGATAGAAATGGACCTCTGCATCTCTGCCGTACTGGACCACAGAGACGCGGTCGTTGTTTTCTCCCACATTAAGTTTCTCTTACCACTCTCTCAACAAAATCAAGCATGGCAGGGAAGCCATTCCTTGTGCCATCAGAACCATCCAGAAGGAATACGATATCCTTTTTGGCAGAGTCAACTGAAAAAAGACAGGAAGACAAGGAAGTAAAACCTTTGAAAAAGTGCGCTGGAGAACTAACCCTCACTAAGTGGTGAGCTGTCTTTCAAGTTTTGTTCTTTACTTTTGTTTTTCTGTGAGAGCACCTTGCACTTTCTACTTCAATTTTAAGCAGCAGGAAATCATGCCACCGCCTGTCTTTAAATGCACACATGGAAACTAAACAAGTATCACACTTCATCTCTTTTGCTCAGTGTAAGTGAAACAAGTCAGGCAGGCCCTCAGGCAAGAGGTCATGCTTGTTAACATACCAAGTACAGTTGGTGATTCTGGGGTGACGTCAATGACCACAGCCTCCACGGAGGACTGGAGCTGCTGTTGGACACTGGGCAGGTCAGTGAATTCAGACACAGATAGAGCGGTACTGGGATCGTGGGATATATTCTGCAGCTCTCTACTATCCGAGCTCCTGGTTCCAATTGCAAAGATCAACACACCCAGCTGTTTGAGGGCAGAGGCTGGTGCATCAACACTGTCAAAAGACTTTCCACCACATAGCAATATCAGGACCTGTGGAACTCCTTCCAAGCGCCTGCTTCCTGCAGAGGCCGTGAAGACATTGTCCCTCAAGTACTGGAGAGCTGCTCCAGTATTGAGCGGTCTTCCGCCTTTGTGCCTCAAACCTCTGACAGTGTCGAGGATCTCTCCCTTTGTGGTGTACGTGTTCAGATAGAACTGGACAGCTGGATCTCTGCTGTACTGAACCACTGAGACGCGGTCTTTGTTGTCATCCACGCTCAGTGTCTCTACTACTCTTTGGACAAAGTCTCGCATAGCTGGGAATCCACTTCTAGTACCATCAGAGCCATCCAACAAGAACACAACATCCCTTCCCACTGGCTTTTTCTCCACTAGGGGACAAAAGATTTGAGACATTTTTAGCTTCATTTCTCAAACGTTTCATGTGGTTAAATCAGATGATGGGAGCTAACCTCAATGTTTACGACCTGCACTATCAAAGCTGGCACACCAGTTTTGTCTAAGTGGCACTGGCTGACCTGAACTTGGTGAAAAAACATCTTAGGTACGGCACAATTTGCATCCTACCATGACCTCGCAGTGTAAAAATTGATCACTTTCTTACCAGTTACCGTTGGTGTCATGGGCGTGGCCCTCACTACCACTGTGTTCATTGCAGAGGAGAGCTGTTCTTGGATGCCGGGGAGGTCAGTGAACTCAGACACAGATAGGGCCAGACTAGGGTCATATGATATCTTCTGCAGCTCTCTAATGTCAGAGCTCCTTGTTCCAATGCCAATCACAAAGATGCCCTGTTGTTTGAGAGCAGAGGCCGGTGTATCTACATTGTCAAAAGACCTTCCGCCATTTAGCAGGATCAACATCTGTGGGACACCTTGCAGGCGCCTACTCCCAGAGGAGTTTGTAAAGACATTGTCCCTGACGTACTGGAGGGCTGCCCCGGTGTTGAGGGGTCTGCCTCCTCTGTGTCTCAGCCCTCTGACTGAATCCACAATATCCTCTCTGGTGGTGTATGTGTTGAGATAGAAATGGACCTCTGCATCTCTGCCGTACTGGACCACAGAGACGCGGTCGTTGTTTTCTCCCACATTAAGTTTCTTTACCACTCTCTCAACAAAATCAAGCATGGCAGGGAAGCCATTCCTTGTGCCATCAGAACCATCCAGAAGGAATACGATATCCTTTTTGGCAGAGTCAACTGAAAAAAGACAGGAAGACAAGGAAGTAAAACCTTTGAAAAAGTGCGCTGGAGAACTAACCCTCACTAAGTGGTGAGCTGTCTTTCAAGTTTTGTTCTTTACTTTTGTTTTTCTGTGAGAGCACCTTGCACTTTCTACTTCAATTTTAAGCAGCAGGAAATCATGCCACCGCCTGTCTTTAAATGCACACATGGAAACTAAACAAGTATCACACTTCATCTCTTTTGCTCAGTGTAAGTGAAACAAGTCAGGCAGGCCCTCAGGCAAGAGGTCATGCTTGTTAACATACCAAGTACAGTTGGTGATTCTGGGGTGACGTCAATGACCACAGCCTCCACGGAGGACTGGAGCTGCTGTTGGACACTGGGCAGGTCAGTGAATTCAGACACAGATAGAGCGGTACTGGGATCGTGGGATATATTCTGCAGCTCTCTACTATCCGAGCTCCTGGTTCCAATTGCAAAGATCAACACACCCAGCTGTTTGAGGGCAGAGGCTGGTGCATCAACACTGTCAAAAGACTTTCCACCACATAGCAATATCAGGACCTGTGGAACTCCTTCCAAGCGCCTGCTTCCTGCAGAGGCCGTGAAGACATTGTCCCTCAAGTACTGGAGAGCTGCTCCAGTATTGAGCGGTCTTCCGCCTTTGTGCCTCAAACCTCTGACAGTGTCGAGGATCTCTCCCTTTGTGGTGTACGTGTTCAGATAGAACTGGACAGCTGGATCTCTGCTGTACTGAACCACTGAGACGCGGTCTTTGTTGTCATCCACGCTCAGTGTCTCTACTACTCTTTGGACAAAGTCTCGCATAGCTGGGAATCCACTTCTAGTACCATCAGAGCCATCCAACAAGAACACAACATCCCTTCCCACTGGCTTTTTCTCCACTAGGGGACAAAAGATTTGAGACATTTTTAGCTTCATTTCTCAAACGTTTCATGTGGTTAAATCAGATGATGGGAGCTAACCTCAATGTTTACGACCTGCACTATCAAAGCTGGCACACCAGTTTTGTCTAAGTGGCACTGGCTGACCTGAACTTGGTGAAAAAACATCTTAGGTACGGCACAATTTGCATCCTACCATGACCTCGCAGTGTAAAAATTGATCACTTTCTTACCAGTTACCGTTGGTGTCATGGGCGTGGCCCTCACTACCACTGTGTTCATTGCAGAGGAGAGCTGTTCTTGGATGCCGGGGAGGATCAGTGAACTCAGACACAGATAGGGCCAGACTAGGGTCATATGATATCTTCTGCAGCTCTCTAATGTCAGAGCTCCTTGTTCCAATGCCAATCACAAAGATGCCCTGTTGTTTGAGAGCAGAGGCCGGTGTATCTACATTGTCAAAAGACCTTCCGCCATTTAGCAGGATCAACATCTGTGGGACACCTTGCAGGCGCCTACTCCCAGAGGAGTTTGTAAAGACATTGTCCCTGACGTACTGGAGGGCTGCCCCGGTGTTGAGGGGTCTGCCTCCTCTGTGTCTCAGCCTCTCTGACTGAATCCACAATATCCTCTCTGGTGGTGTATGCTGTTGAGATAGAAATGGACCTCTGCATCTCTGCCGTTACTGGACCACAGAGACGCGGTCGTTGTTTTTCTCCACATTAAGTTTCTCTACCACTCTCTCAACAAAATCAAGCATGGCAGGGAAGCCATTCCTTGTGCCATCAGAACCATCCAGAAGGAATACGATATCCTTTTGGCCAGAGTCAACTGAAAAAAGACAGGAGACCAAGGAAGTAAAACCTTTGAAAAAGTGCGCTGGAGAACTAACCCTCACTAAGTGGTGAGCTGTCTTTCAAGTTTTGTTCTTTACTTTTGTTTTTCTGTGAGAGCACCCTTGCACTTTCTACTTCAATTTTAAGCAGCAGGAAATCATGCCACCGGCCTGTCTTTAAATGCACACATGGAAACTAAACAAGTATCACACTTCATCTCTTTTGCCTCAGTGTAAGTGAAAACAAAGTCAGGCAGGCCCTCAGGCAAGAGGTCATGCTTGTTAACATACCAAGTACAGTTGGTGATTCTGGGTGACGTCAATGACCACAGCCTCCACGGAGGACTGGAGCTGCTGTTGGACACTGGGCAGGTCAGTGAATTCAGACACAGATAGAGCGGTACTGGGATCGTGGGATATATTCTGCAGCTCTCTACTATCCGAGCTCCTGGTTCCAATTGCAAAGATCAACACACCCAGCTGTTTGAGGGCAGAGGCTGGTGCATCAACACTGTCAAAAGACTTTCCACCACATAGCAATATCAGGACCTGTGGAACTCCTTCCAAGCGCCTGCTTCCTGCAGAGGCCGTGAAGACATTGTCCCTCAAGTACTGGAGAGCTGCTCCAGTATTGAGCGGTCTTCCGCCTTTGTGCCTCAAACCTCTGACAGTGTCGAGGATCTCTCCCTTTGTGGTGTACGTGTTCAGATAGAACTGGACAGCTGGATCTCTGCTGTACTGAACCACTGAGACGCGGTCTTTGTGTCATCCACGCTCAGTGTCTCTACTACTCTTTGGACAAAGTCTCGCATAGCTGGGAATCCACTTCTAGTACCATCAGAGCCATCCAACAAGAACACAACATCCCTTCCACTGGCTTTTTCTCCACTAGGGGACAAAAGATTTGAGACATTTTTAGCTTCATTTCTCAAACGTTTCATGTGGTTAAATCAGATGATGGGAGCTAACCTCAATGTTTACGACCTGCACTATCAAAGCTGGCACACCAGTTTTCTAAGTGGCACTGGCTGACCTGAACTTGGTGAAAAAACATCTTAGGTACGGCACAATTTGCATCCTACCATGACCTCGCAGTGTAAAAATTGATCACTTTCTTACCAGTTACCGTTGGTGTCATGGGCGTGGCCCTCACTACCACTGTGTTCATTGCAGAGGAGAGCTGTTCTTGGATGCCGGGGAGATCAGTGAACTCAGACACAGATAGGGCCAGACTAGGGTCATATGATATCTTCTGCAGCTCTCTAATGTCAGAGCTCCTTGTTCCAATGCCAATCACAAAGATGCCCTGTTGTTTGAGAGCAGAGGCCGGTGTATCTACATTGTCAAAAGACCTTCCGCCATTTAGCAGGATCAACATCTGTGGGACACCTTGCAGGCGCCTACTCCCAGAGGAGTTTGTAAAGACATTGTCCCTGACGTACTGGAGGGCTGCCCCGGTGTTGAGGGGTCTGCCTCCTCTGTGTCTCAGCCCTCTGACTGAATCCACAATATCCTCTCTGGTGGTGTATGTGTTGAGATAGAAATGGACCTCTGCATCTCTGCCGTACTGGACCACAGAGACGCGGTCGTTGTTTTCTCCCACATTAAGTTTCTCTACCACTCTCTCAACAAAATCAAGCATGGCAGGGAAGCCATTCCTTGTGCCATCAGAACCATCCAGAAGGAATACGATATCCTTTTTGGCAGAGTCAACTGAAAAAAGACAGGAAGACAAGGAAGTAAAACCTTTGAAAAAGTGCGGGAGAACTAACCCTCACTAAGTGGTGAGCTGTCTTTCAAGTTTTGTTCTTTACTTTTGTTTTTCTGTGAGAGCACCTTGCACTTTCTACTTCAATTTTAAGCAGCAGGAAAATCATGCCACCGCCTGTCTTTAAATGCACACATGGAAACTAAACAAGTATCACACTTCATCTCTTTTGCTCAGTGTAAGTGAAACAAGTCAGGCAGGCCCTCAGGCAAGAGGTCATGCTTGTTAACATACCAAGTACAGTTGGTGATTCTGGGGTGACGTCAATGACCACAGCCTCCACGGAGGACTGGAGCTGCTGTTGGACACTGGGCAGGTCAGTGAATTCAGACACAGATAGAGCGGTACTGGGATCGTGGGATATATTCTGCAGCTCTCTATCAACACACCCAGCTGTTTGAGGGCAGAGGCTGGTGCATCAACACTGTCAAAAGACTTTCCACCACATAGCAATATCAGGACCTGTGGAACTCCTTCAAGCGCCTGCTTCCTGCAGAGGCCGTGAAGACATTGTCCCTCAAGTACTGGAGAGCTGCTCCAGTATTGAGCGGTCTTCCGCCTTTCAAACCTCTGACAGTGTCGAGGATCTCTCCCTTTGTGGTGTACGTGTTCAGATAGAACTGGACAGCTGGATCTCTGCTGTACTGAACCACTGAGACGCGGTCTTTGTTGTCATCCACGCTCAGTGTCTCTACTACTCTTTGGACAAAGTCTCGCATAGCTGGGAATCCACTTCTAGTACCATCAGAGCCATCCAACAAGAACACAACATCCCTTCCCACTGGCTTTTTCTCCACTAGGGGAAAAAGATTTGAGACATTTTTAGCTTCATTTCTCAAACGTTTCATGTGGTTAAATCAGATGATGGGCTAACCTCAATGTTTACGACCTGCACTATCAAAGCTGGCACACCAGTTTTGTCTAAGTGGCACTGGCTGACCTGAACTTGGTGAAAAAACATCTTAGGTACGGCACAATTTGCATCCTACCATGACCTCGCAGTGTAAAAATTGATCACTTTCTTACCAGTTACCGTTTGTGTCATGGGCGTGGCCCTCACTACCACTGTGTTCATTGCAGAGGAGAGCTGTTCTTGGATGCCGGGGAGATCAGTGAACTCAGACACAGATAGGGCCAGACTAGGGTCATATGATATCTTCTGCAGCTCTCTAATGTCAGAGCTCCTTGTTCCAATGCCAAT
Source organism: Lates calcarifer (assembly GCF_001640805.2). Classification (NCBI taxonomy): domain Eukaryota; kingdom Metazoa; phylum Chordata; class Actinopteri; family Centropomidae; genus Lates; species Lates calcarifer. The sequence continues at coordinate 24,951 of NW_026117971.1, forward strand.
CACAAAGATGCCCTGTTGTTTGAGAGCAGAGGCCGGTGTATCTACATTGTCAAAAGACCTTCCGCCATTTAGCAGGATCAACATCTGTGGGACACCTTGCAGGCGCCTACTCCCAGAGGAGTTTGTAAAGACATTGTCCTGACGTACTGGAGGGCTGCCCCGGTGTTGAGGGGTCTGCCTCTGTGTCTCAGCCCTCTGACTGAATCCACAATCCTCTCTGGTGGTGTATGTGTTGAGATAGAAATGGACCTCTGCATCTCTGCCGTACTGGACCACAGAGACGCGGTCGTTGTTTTCTCCCACATTAAGTTTCTTACCACTCTCTCAACAAAATCAAGCATGGCAGGGAAGCCATTCCTTGTGCCATCAGAACCATCCAGAAGGAATACGAGGCAGAGTCAACTGAAAAAAGACAGGAAGACAAGGAAGTAAAACCTTTGAAAAAGTGCGCTGGAGAACTAACCCTCACTAAGTGGTGAGCTGTCTTTCAAGTTTTGTTCTTTACTTTTGTTTTTCTGTGAGAGCACCTTGCACTTTCTACTTCAATTTTAAGCAGCAGGAAATCATGCCACCGCCTGTCTTTAAATGCACACATGGAAACTAAACAAGTATCACACTTCATCTCTTTTGCTCAGTGTAAGTGAAACAAGTCAGGCAGGCCTCAGGCAAGAGGTCATGCTTGTTAACATACCAAGTACAGTTGGTGATTCTGGGGACGTCAATGACCACAGCCTCCACGGAGGACTGGAGCTGCTGTTGGACACTGGGCAGGTCAGTGAATTCAGACACAGATAGAGCGGTACTGGGATCGTGGGATATATTCTGCAGCTCTCTACTATCCGAGCTCCTGGTTCCAATTGCAAAGATCAACACACCCAGCTGTTTGAGGGCAGAGGCTGGTGCATCAACACTGTCAAAAGACTTTCCACCACATAGCAATATCAGGACCTGTGGAACTCCTTCCAAGCGCCTGCTTCCTGCAGAGGCCGTGAAGACATTGTCCCTCAAGTACTGGAGAGCTGCTCCAGTATTGAGCGGTCTTCCGCCTTTGTGCCTCAAACCTCTGACAGTGTCGAGGATCTCTCCCTTTGTGGTGTACGTGTTCAGATAGAACTGGACAGCTGGATCTCTGCTGTACTGAACCACTGAGACGCGGTCTTTGTTGTCATCCACGCTCAGTGTCTCTACTACTCTTTGGACAAAGTCTCGCATAGCTGGGAATCCACTTCTAGTACCATCAGTCCAACTCACCCCCTCTTTTTTTCCACTAGGGGACAAAAGATTTGAGACATTTTTAGCTTCATTTCTCAAACGTTTCATGTGGTTAAATCAGATGATGGGAGCTAACCTCAATGTTTACGACCTGCACTATCAAAGCTGGCACACCAGTTTTGTCTAAGTGCACTGGCTGACCTGAACTTGGTGAAAAAACATCTTAGGTACGGCACAATTTGCATCCTACCATGACCTCGCAGTGTAAAAATTGATCACTTTCTTACCAGTTACCGTTGGTGTCATGGGCGTGGCCCTCACTACCACTGTGTTCATTGCAGAGGAGAGCTGTTCTTGGATGCCGGGGAGATCAGTGAACTCAGACACAGATAGGGCCAGACTAGGGTCATATGATATCTTCTGCAGCTCTCTAATGTCAGAGCTCCTTGTTCCAATGCCAATCACAAAGATGCCCTGTTGTTTGAGAGCAGAGGCCGGTGTATCTACATTGTCAAAAGACCTTCCGCCATTTAGCAGGATCAACATCTGTGGGACACCTTGCAGGCGCCTACCCAGAGGAGTTTGAAAGACATTGTCCCTGACGTACTGGAGGGCTGCCCCGGTGTTGAGGGTCTGCCTCCTCTGTGTCTCAGCCCTCTGACTGAATCCACAATATCCTCTCTGGTGGTGTATGTGTTGAGATAGAAATGGACCTCTGCATCTCTGCCGTACTGGACCACAGAGACGCGGTCGTTGTTTTTTCCCCACATTAAGTTTCTCTACCACTCTCTCAACAAAATCAAGCATGGCAGGGAAGCCATTCCTTGTGCCATCAGAACCATCCAGAAGGAATACGATATCCTTTTTGGCAGAGTCAACTGAAAAAAGACAGGAAGACAAGGAAGTAAAACCTTTGAAAAAGTGCGCTGGAGAACTAACCCTCACTAAGTGGTGAGCTGTCTTTCAAGTTTTGTTCTTTACTTTTGTTTTTCTGTGAGAGCACCTTGCACTTTCTACTTCAATTTTTAAGCAGCAGGAAATCATGCCACCGCCTGTCTTTAAATGCACACATGGAAACTAAACAAGTATCACACTTCATCTCTTTTGCTCAGTGTAAGTGAAACAAGTCAGGCAGGCCCTCAGGCAAGAGGTCATGCTTGTTAACATACCAAGTACAGTTGGTGATTCTGGGGTGACGTCAATGACCACAGCCTCCACGGAGGACTGGAGCTGCTGTTGGACACTGGGCAGGTCAGTGAATTCAGACACAGATAGAGCGGTACTGGGATCGTGGGATATATTCTGCAGCTCTCTACTATCCGAGCTCCTGGTTCCAATTGCAAAGATCAACACACCCAGCTGTTTGAGGGCAGAGGCTGGTGCATCAACACTGTCAAAAGACTTTCCACCACATAGCAATATCAGGACCTGTGGAACTCCTTCCAAGCGCCTGCTTCCTGCAGAGGCCGTGAAGACATTGTCCCTCAAGTACTGGAGAGCTGCTCCAGTATTGAGCGGTCTTCCGCCTTTGTGCCTCAAACCTCTGACAGTGTCGAGGATCTCTCCCTTTGTGGTGTACGTGTTCAGATAGAACTGGACAGCTGGATCTCTGCTGTACTGAACCACTGAGACGCGGTCTTTGTTGTCATCCACGCTCAGTGTCTCTACTACTCTTTGGACAAAGTCTCGCATAGCTGGGAATCCACTTCTAGTACCATCAGAGCCATCCAACAAGAACACAACATCCCTTCCCACTGGCTTTTTCTCCACTAGGGGACAAAAGATTTGAGACATTTTTAGCTTCATTTCTCAAACGTTTCATGTGTTAAATCAGATGATGGGAGCTAACCTCAATGTTTACGACCTGCACTATCAAAGCTGGCACACCAGTTTTGTCTAAGTGGCACTGGCTGACCTGAACTTGGTGAAAAACATCTTAGGTACGGCACAATTTGCATCCTACCATGACCTCGCAGTGTAAAAATTGATCACTTTCTTACCAGTTACCGTTGGTGTCATGGGCGTGGCCCTCACTACCACTGTGTTCATTGCAGAGGAGAGCTGTTCTTGGATGCCGGGGAGATCAGTGAACTCAGACACAGATAGGGCCAGACTAGGTCATATGATATCTTCTGCAGCTCTCTAATGTCAGAGCTCCTTGTTCCAATGCCAATCACAAAGATGCCCTGTTGTTTGAGAGCAGAGGCCGGTGTATCTACATTGTCAAAAGACCTTCCGCCATTTAGCAGGATCAACATCTGTGGGACACCTTGCAGGCGCCTACTCCCAGAGGAGTTTGTAAAGACATTGTCCCTGACGTACTGGAGGGCTGCCCCGGTGTTGAGGGGTCTGCCTCCTCTGTGTCTCAGCCCTCTGACTGAATCCACAATATCCTCTCTGGTGGTGTATGTGTTGAGATAGAAATGGACCTCTGCATCTCTGCCGTACTGGACCACAGAGACGCGGTCGTTGTTTTCTCCCACATTAAGTTTCTTTACCACTCTCTCAACAAAATCAAGCATGGCAGGGAAGCCATTCCTTGTGCCATCAGAACCATCCAGAAGGAATACGATATCCTTTTTGGCAGAGTCAACTGAAAAAAGACAGGAAGACAAGGAAGTAAAACCTTTGAAAAAGTGCGCTGGAGAACTAACCCTCACTAAGTGGTGAGCTGTCTTTCAAGTTTTGTTCTTTACTTTTGTTTTTTGTGAGAGCACCTTGCACTTTCTACTTCAATTTTAAGCAGCAGGGAAATCATGCCACCGCCTGTCTTTAAATGCACACATGGAAACTAAACAAGTATCACACTTCATCTCTTTTGCTCAGTGTAAGTGAAACAAGTCAGGCAGGCCCTCAGGCAAGAGGTCATGCTTGTTAACATACCAAGTACAGTTGGTGATTCTGGGGTGACGTCAATGACCACAGCCTCCACGGAGGACTGGAGCTGCTGTTGGACACTGGGCAGGTCAGTGAATTCAGACACAGATAGAGCGGTACTGGGATCGTGGGATATATTCTGCAGCTCTCTACTATCCGAGCTCCTGTTCCAATTGCAAAGATCAACACACCAGCTGTTTGAGGGCAGAGGCTGGTGCATCAACACTGTCAAAAGACTTTCCACCACATAGCAATATCAGGACCTGTGGAACTCCTTCCAGCGCCTGCTTCCTGCAGAGGCCGTGAAGACATTGTCCCTCAAGTACTGGAGAGCTGCTCCAGTATTGAGCGGTCTTCCGCCTTTGTGCCTCAAACCTCTGACAGTGTCGAGGATCTCTCCCTTTGTGGTGTACGTGTTCAGATAGAACTGGACAGCTGGATCTCTGCTGTACTGAACCACTGAGACGCGGTCTTTGTTGTCATCCACGCTCAGTGTCTCTACTACTCTTTGGACAAAGTCTCGCATAGCTGGGAATCCACTTCTAGTACCATCAGAGCCATCCAACAAGAACACAACATCCCTTCCCACTGGCTTTTTCTCCACTAGGGGACAAAAGATTTGAGACATTTTTAGCTTCATTTCTCAAACGTTTCATGTGGTTAAATCAGATGATGGGAGCTAACCTCAATGTTTACGACCTGCACTATCAAAGCTGGCACACCAGTTTTGTCTAAGTGGCACTGGCTGACCTGAACTTGGTGAAAAAAACATCTTAGGTACGGCACAATTTGCATCCTACCATGACCTCGCAGTGTAAAAATTGATCACTTTCTTACCAGTTACCGTTGGTGTCATGGGCGTGGCCCTCACTACCACTGTGTTCATTGCAGAGGAGAGCTGTTCTTGGATGCCGGGGAGATCAGTGAACTCAGACACAGATAGGGCCAGACTAGGGTCATATGATATCTTCTGCAGCTCTCTAATGTCAGAGCTCCTTGTTCCAATGCCAATCACAAAGATGCCCTGTTGTTTGAGAGCAGAGGCCGGTGTATCTACATTGTCAAAAGACCTTCCGCCATTTAGCAGGATCAACATCTGTGGGACACCTTGCAGGCGCCTACTCCCAGAGGAGTTTGTAAAGACATTGTCCCTGACGTACTGGAGGGCTGCCCCGGTGTTGAGGGGTCTGCCTCCTCTGTGTCTCAGCCCTCTGACTGAATCCACAATATCCTCTCTGGTGTGTATGTGTTGAGATAGAAATGGACCTCTGCATCTCTGCCGTACTGGACCACAGAGACGCGGTCGTTGTTTTCTCCCACATTAAGTTTCTTTACCACTCTCTCAACAAAATCAAGCATGGCAGGGAAGCCATTCCTTGTGCCATCAGAACCATCCAGAAGGAATACGATATCCTTTTTGGCAGAGTCAACTGAAAAAAGACAGGAAGACAAGGAAGTAAAACCTTTGAAAAAGTGCGCTGGAGAACTAACCCTCACTAAGTGGTGAGCTGTCTTTCAAGTTTTGTTCTTTACTTTTGTTTTTCTGTGAGAGCACCTTGCACTTTCTACTTCAATTTTAAGCAGCAGGAAATCATGCCACCGCCTGTCTTTAAATGCACACATGGAAACTAAACAAGTATCACACTTCATCTCTTTTGCTCAGTGTAAGTGAAACAAGTCAGGCAGGCCCTCAGGCAAGAGGTCATGCTTGTTAACATACCAAGTACAGTTGGTGATTCTGGGGTGACGTCAATGACCACAGCCTCCACGGAGGACTGGAGCTGCTGTTGGACACTGGGCAGGTCAGTGAATTCAGACACAGATAGAGCGGTACTGGGATCGTGGGATATATTCTGCAGCTCTCTACTATCCGAGCTCCTGGTTCCAATTGCAAAGATCAACACACCCAGCTGTTTGAGGGCAGAGGCTGGTGCATCAACACTGTCAAAAGACTTTCCACCACATAGCAATATCAGGACCTGTGGAACTCCTTCCAAGCGCCTGCTTCCTGCAGAGGCCGTGAAGACATTGTCCTCAAGTACTGGAGAGCTGCTCCAGTATTGAGCGGTCTTCCGCCTTTGT